>NW_027462348.1:0-56751 GCF_050947455.1 Rhinoderma darwinii
GGTTACTTTCGCTTTCGCGGCTGGCAGCAAAGTTCAGAACAATGTTTTCTGTGAATAACTCTTGAAACCGTAAGTCATAGACGCTCGATCTTGGCGGCATTCGTCTCAGCGCCTGGCAATTAGTATAGAAGCACTGTTTCCCACTATTTCTGAGGCGAATTCTTGAACCGTAAGTCATAGACGCTCGATCTTGGCGGCATTCGTCTCAGCGCCTGGCAGTTAGTATAGAAGCACTGTCTTTGACTTCACTGGATGTTTCCCAGGCGAGCTATTCACAAGTAAATCCTAGACGCTCGATCTTGGTTACTTTCGCTTTCGCGGCTGGCAGCAAATTTCAGAACCATGTTTCTGTGAATAACTCTTGAACCGTAAGTCACAGACGCTCGCTCTTGGTTGCATTCGTTTCAGCTCGTGGCAGCCAGTCTAAAAAACACTATCTTGGACTTCTCTGGATGTTTCCCAGGTGAGCTATTGGCAGCATGTTCAGAACCACTGTTTCTGAGGCTAATTCTTGAACCGTAAGTCATAGACGCTCGATCTTGGCGGCATTCGTCTCAGCGCCTGGCAATTAGTATAGAAACACTGTTTCACACTGTTTTCTGAGGCTAATTCTTGAACCGTAAGTCTTAGACGCTCGATCTTGGCGGCATTCGTCTCAGCGCCTGGCAATTAGTATAGAAGCACTGTCTTTGACTTCTCTGGCTGTTTCCCAGGCGAGCTATTGACAAGTAAATCCTAGACGCTCGATCTTGGTTACTTTCGCTTTCGCGGCTGGCAGCAAAGTTCAGAACAATGTTTCTGTGAATAACTCTTGAACCGTAAGTCATAGACGCTCGATCTTGGCGGCATTCGTCTCAGCGCCTGGCAATTAGTATAGAAGCACTGTTTCCCACTATTTCTGAGGCGAATTCTTGAACCGTAAGTCATAGACGCTCGATCTTGGCGGCATTCGTCTCAGCGCCTGGCAGTTAGTATAGAAGCACTGTCTTTGACTTCACTGGATGTTTCCCAGGCGAGCTATTGACAAGTAAAATCCTAGACGCTCGATCTTGGTTATTTTCGCTTTCGCGGCTGGCAGCAAAGTTCAGAACCATGTTTCTGTGAATAACTCTTGAACCGTAAGTGACAGACGCTCGCTCTTGGCTGCATTCGTTTCAGCTCGTGGCAGTCAGTCTAAAAAACACTATCTTGGACTTCTCTGGATGTTTCCCAGGCGAGCTATTGGCAGCATGTTCAGAACCACTGTTTCTGAGGCTAATTCTTGAACCGTAAGTCATAGACGCTCGATCTTGGCGGCATTCGTCTCAGCGCCTGGCAATTAGTATAGAAGCACTGTTTCCCACTGTTTCTGAGGCTAATTCTTGAACCGTAAGTCATAGACGCTAGATCTTGGCGGCATTCGTCTCAGCGCCTGGCAATTAGTATAGAAGCACTGTTTCCCACTGTTTCTGAGGCTAATTCTTGAACCGTAAGTCTTAGACGCTTGATCTTGGCGGCATTCGTCTCAGCGCCTGGCAATTAGTATAGCTGCACTGTCTTTGACTTCTCTGGATGTTTTCCAGGCGAGCTATTCACAAGTAAATCCTAGACGCTCGATCTTGGTTGCTTTCGCTTTCGCGGCTGGCAGCAAAGTTCAGAACCATGTTTATGTGAATAACTTTTGAACCGTAAGTCACAGACGCTCGCTCTTGGCTGCATTCGTTTCAGCTCGTGGCAGCCAGTCTAAAAAAAACACTATCTTGGACTTCTCTGGATGTTTCCCAGGCGAGCTATTGGCAGCATGTTCAGAACCACTGTTTCTGAGGCTAATTCTTGAACCGTAAGTCATAGACGCTCGATCTTGGCGGCATTCGTCTCAGCGCCTGGCAATTAGTATAGAAGCACTGTTTCCCACTGTTTCTGAGGCTAATTCTTGAACCGTAAGTCTTAGACGCTTGATCTTGGCGGCATTCGTCTCAGCGCCTGGCAATTAGTATAGCTGCACTGTCTTTGACTTCTCTGGATGTTTTCCAGGCGAGCTATTCACAAGTAAATCCTAGACGCTCGATCTTGGTTGCTTTCGCTTTCGTGGCTGGCAGCAAAGTTCAGAACCATGTTTATGTGAATAACTTTTGAACCGTAAGTCACAGACGCTCGCTCTTGGCTGCATTCGTTTCAGCTCGTGGCAGCCAGTCTAAAAAAAACACTATCTTGGACTTCTCTGGATGTTTCCCAGGCGAGCTATTGGCAGCATGTTCAGAACCACTGTTTCTGAGGCTAATTCTTGAACCGTAAGTCATAGACGCTCGATCTTGGCGGCATTCGTCTCAGCGCCTGGCAATTAGTATAGAAGCACTGTCTTTGACTTCTCTGGATGTTTCCCAGGCGAGCTATTGACAAGTAAATCCTAGACGCTCGATCTTGGTTATTTTCGCTTTCGCGGCTGGCAGCAAAGTTCCGAACCATGTTTCTGTGAATAACTCTTGAACCGTAAGTCACAGACGCTCGCTCTTGGTTGCATTCGTTTCAGCTTGTGGCAGCCAGTCTAAAAAACACTATATTGGACTTCTCTGGATGTTTCCCAGGCGAGCTATTGGCAGCATGTTCAAAACCACTGTTTCTGAGGCTAATTCTTGAACCGTAAGTCATAGACGCTCGATCTTGGCGGCATTCGTCTCAGCGCCTGGCAATTAGTATAGAAGCACTGTTTCCCACTGTTTCTGAGGCTAATTCTTGAACCGTAAGTCTTAGACGCTTGATCTTAGCGGCATTCGTCTCAGCGCCTGGCAATTAGTATAGAAGCACTGTCTTTGACTTATCTCAAAGTTTCCCAGGCGAGCTATTCACAAGTAAATCCTAGACGCTCGATCTTGGTTACTTTCGCTTTCGCGGCTGGCAGCAAAGTTCAGAACCATGTTTCTGTGAATAACTCTTGAACCGTAAGTCACAGACGCTCGCTCTTGGCTGCATTCGTTTCAGCTCGTGGCAGCCAGTCTAAAAAAACACTATCTTGGACTTCTCTGGATGTTTCCCAGGCGAGCTATTGGCAGCATGTTCAGAACCACTGTTTCTGAGGCTAATTCTTGAACCGTAAGTCATAGACGCTCGATCTTGGCGGCATTCGTCTCAGCGCCAGGCAATTAGTATAGAAGCACTGTTTCCCACTGTTTCTGAGGCTAATTCTTGAACCGTAAGTCATAGACGCTCGATCTTGGCGGCATTCGTCTCAGCGCCTGGCAATTAGTATAGAAGCACTGTCTTTGACTTCTCTGGATGTTTCCCAGGCGAGCTATTGACAAGTAAATCCTAGACGCTCGATCTTGGTTACTTTCGCTTTCGCGGCTGGCGCAAAGTTCAGAACCATGTTTCTGTGAATAACTCTTGAACCGTAAGTCACAGACGCTCGCTCTTGGCTGCATTCGTTTCAGCTCGTGGCAGCCAGTCTAAAAAAACACTATCTTGGACTTCTCTGGATGTTTCCCAGGCGAGCTATTGGCAGCCGGTTCAAAACCACTGTTTCTGAGGCTAATTCTTGAACCGTAAGTCATAGACGCTCGATCTTGGCGGCATTCGTCTCAGCGCCTGGCAATTAGTATAGAAGCACTGTTTCCCACTGTTTCTGAGGCTAATTCTTGAACCGTAAGTCTTAGACGCTTGATCTTGGCGGCATTCGTCTCAGCGCCTGGCAATTAGTATAGAAGCACTGTCTTTGACTTCTCTGGATATTTCGCAGGCGAGCTATTGACAAGTAAATCCTAGACGCTCAATCTTGGTTATTTTCGCTTTCTCGGCTGGCAGCAAAGTTCAGAACCATGTTTCTGTGAATAACTCTTGAACCGTAAGTCACAGACGCTCGCTCTTGGCTGCATTCGTTTCAGCTCGTGGCAGCCAGTCTAAAAAACACTATCTTGGACTTCTCTGGATGTTTCCCAGGCGAGCTATTGGCAGCATGTTCAAAACCACTGTTTCTGAGGCTAATTCTTGAACCGTAAGTCATAGACGCTCGATCTTGGCGGCATTCGTCTCAGCGCCTGGCAATTAGTATAGAAGCACTGTTTCCCACTGTTTCTGAGGCTAATTCTTGAACCGTAAGTCTTAGACGCTTGATCTTGGCGGCATTCGTCTCAGCGCCTGGCAATTAGTATAGCTGCACTGTCTTTGACTTCTCTGGATGTTTTCCAGGCGAGCTATTCACAAGTAAATCCTAGACGCTCGATCTTGGTTGCTTTCGCTTTCGTGGCTGGCAGCAAAGTTCAGAACCATGTTTATGTGAATAACTTTTGAACCGTAAGTCACAGACGCTCGCTCTTGGCTGCATTCGTTTCAGCTCGTGGCAGCCAGTCTAAAAAAAAACACTATCTTGGACTTCTCTGGATGTTTCCCAGGCGAGCTATTGGCAGCATGTTCAGAACCACTGTTTCTGAGGCTAATTCTTGAACCGTAAGTCATAGACGCTCGATCTTGGCGGCATTCGTCTCAGCGCCTGGCAATTAGTATAGAAGCACTGTTTCCCACTGTTTCTGAGGCTAATTCTTGAACCGTAAGTCTTAGACGCTTGATCTTGGCGGCATTCGTCTCAGCGCCTGGCAATTAGTATAGCTGCACTGTCTTTGACTTCTCTGGATGTTTTCCAGGCGAGCTATTCACAAGTAAATCCTAGACGCTCGATCTTGGTTGCTTTCGCTTTCGTGGCTGGCAGCAAAGTTCAGAACCATGTTTATGTGAATAACTTTTGAACCGTAAGTCACAGACGCTCGCTCTTGGCTGCATTCGTTTCAGCTCGTGGCAGCCAGTCTAAAAAAAACACTATCTTGGACTTCTCTGGATGTTTCCCAGGCGAGCTATTGGCAGCATGTTCAGAACCACTGTTTCTGAGGCTAATTCTTGAACCGTAAGTCATAGACGCTCGATCTTGGCGGCATTCGTCTCAGCGCCTGGCAATTAGTATAGAAGCACTGTTTCCCACTGTTTCTGAGGCTAATTCTTGAACCGTAAGTCTTAGACGCTTGATCTTAGCGGCATTCGTCTCAGCGCCTGGCAATTAGTATAGAAGCACTGTCTTTGACTTATCTCAAAGTTTCCCAGGCGAGCTATTCACAAGTAAATCCTAGACGCTCGATCTTGGTTACTTTCGCTTTCGCGGCTGGCAGCAAAGTTCAGAACCATGTTTCTGTGAATAACTCTTGAACCGTAAGTCACAGACGCTCGCTCTTGGCTGCATTCGTTTCAGCTCGTGGCAGCCAGTCTAAAAAAACACTATCTTGGACTTCTCTGGATGTTTCCCAGGCGAGCTATTGGCAGCATGTTCAGAACCACTGTTTCTGAGGCTAATTCTTGAACCGTAAGTCATAGACGCTCGATCTTGGCGGCATTCGTCTCAGGGCCTGGCAATTAGTATAGAAACACTGTTTCCCACTGTTTCTGAGGCTAATTCTTGAACCGTAAGTCTTAGACGCTCGATCTTGGCGGCATTCGTCTCAGCGCCTGGCAGTTAGTATAGAAGCACTGTCTTTGACTTCTCTGGCTGTTTCCCAGGCGAGCTATTGACAAGTAAATCCTAGACGCTCGATCTTGGTTACTTTCGCTTTCGCGGCTGGCAGCAAAGTTCAGAACAATGTTTCTGTGAATAACTCTTGAACCGTAAGTCATAGACGCTCGATCTTGGCGGCATTCGTCTCAGCGCCTGGCAATTAGTATAGAAGCACTGTTTCCCACTATTTCTGAGGCGAATTCTTGAACCGTAAGTCATAGACGCTCGATCTTGGCGGCATTCGTCTCAGCGCCTGGCAGTTAGTATAGAAGCACTGTCTTTGACTTCACTGGATGTTTCCCAGGCGAGCTATTCACAAGTAAATCCTAGACGCTCGATCTTGGTTACTTTCGCTTTCGCGGCTGGCAGCAAATTTCAGAACCATGTTTCTGTGAATAACTCTTGAACCGTAAGTCACAGACGCTCGCTCTTGGTTGCATTCGTTTCAGCTCGTGGCAGCCAGTCTAAAAAACACTATCTTGGACTTCTCTGGATGTTTCCCAGGTGAGCTATTGGCAGCATGTTCAGAACCACTGTTTCTGAGGCTAATTCTTGAACCGTAAGTCATAGACGCTCGATCTTGGCGGCATTCGTCTCAGCGCCTGGCAATTAGTATAGAAACACTGTTTCACACTGTTTCTGAGGCTAATTCTTGAACCGTAAGTCTTAGACGCTCGATCTTGGCGGCATTCGTCTCAGCGCCTGGCAATTAGTATAGAAGCACTGTCTTTGACTTCTCTGGCTGTTTCCCAGGCGAGCTATTGACAAGTAAATCCTAGACGCTCGATCTTGGTTACTTTCGCTTTCGCGGCTGGCAGCAAAGTTCAGAACAATGTTTCTGTGAATAACTCTTGAACCGTAAGTCATAGACGCTCGATCTTGGCGGCATTCGTCTCAGCGCCTGGCAATTAGTATAGAAGCACTGTTTCCCACTATTTCTGAGGCGAATTCTTGAACCGTAAGTCATAGACGCTCGATCTTGGCGGCATTCGTCTCAGCGCCTGGCAGTTAGTATAGAAGCACTGTCTTTGACTTCACTGGATGTTTCCCAGGCGAGCTATTGACAAGTAAATCCTAGACGCTCGATCTTGGTTATTTTCGCTTTCGCGGCTGGCAGCAAAGTTCAGAACCATGTTTCTGTGAATAACTCTTGAACCGTAAGTGACAGACGCTCGCTCTTGGCTGCATTCGTTTCAGCTCGTGGCAGTCAGTCTAAAAAACACTATCTTGGACTTCTCTGGATGTTTCCCAGGCGAGCTATTGGCAGCATGTTCAGAACCACTGTTTCTGAGGCTAATTCTTGAACCGTAAGTCATAGACGCTCGATCTTGGCGGCATTCGTCTCAGCGCCTGGCAATTAGTATAGAAGCACTGTTTCCCACTGTTTCTGAGGCTAATTCTTGAACCGTAAGTCATAGACGCTAGATCTTGGCGGCATTCGTCTCAGCGCCTGGCAATTAGTATAGAAGCACTGTTTCCCACTGTTTCTGAGGCTAATTCTTGAACCGTAAGTCTTAGACGCTTGATCTTGGCGGCATTCGTCTCAGCGCCTGGCAATTAGTATAGCTGCACTGTCTTTGACTTCTCTGGATGTTTTCCAGGCGAGCTATTCACAAGTAAATCCTAGACGCTCGATCTTGGTTGCTTTCGCTTTCGCGGCTGGCAGCAAAGTTCAGAACCATGTTTATGTGAATAACTTTTGAACCGTAAGTCACAGACGCTCGCTCTTGGCTGCATTCGTTTCAGCTCGTGGCAGCCAGTCTAAAAAAAACACTATCTTGGACTTCTCTGGATGTTTCCCAGGCGAGCTATTGGCAGCATGTTCAGAACCACTGTTTCTGAGGCTAATTCTTGAACCGTAAGTCATAGACGCTCGATCTTGGCGGCATTCGTCTCAGCGCCTGGCAATTAGTATAGAAGCACTGTTTCCCACTGTTTCTGAGGCTAATTCTTGAACCGTAAGTCTTAGACGCTTGATCTTGGCGGCATTCGTCTCAGCGCCTGGCAATTAGTATAGCTGCACTGTCTTTGACTTCTCTGGATGTTTTCCAGGCGAGCTATTCACAAGTAAATCCTAGACGCTCGATCTTGGTTGCTTTCGCTTTCGTGGCTGGCAGCAAAGTTCAGAACCATGTTTATGTGAATAACTTTTGAACCGTAAGTCACAGACGCTCGCTCTTGGCTGCATTCGTTTCAGCTCGTGGCAGCCAGTCTAAAAAAAACACTATCTTGGACTTCTCTGGATGTTTCCCAGGCGAGCTATTGGCAGCATGTTCAGAACCACTGTTTCTGAGGCTAATTCTTGAACCGTAAGTCATAGACGCTCGATCTTGGCGGCATTCGTCTCAGCGCCTGGCAATTAGTATAGAAGCACTGTCTTTGACTTCTCTGGATGTTTCCCAGGCGAGCTATTG
Source organism: Rhinoderma darwinii (assembly GCF_050947455.1). Lineage (NCBI taxonomy): Eukaryota > Metazoa > Chordata > Amphibia > Anura > Rhinodermatidae > Rhinoderma > Rhinoderma darwinii. The sequence continues at coordinate 7,924 of NW_027462348.1, forward strand.
ACAAGTAAATCCTAGACGCTCGATCTTGGTTATTTTCGCTTTCGCGGCTGGCAGCAAAGTTCCGAACCATGTTTCTGTGAATAACTCTTGAACCGTAAGTCACAGACGCTCGCTCTTGGTTGCATTCGTTTCAGCTTGTGGCAGCCAGTCTAAAAAACACTATATTGGACTTCTCTGGATGTTTCCCAGGCGAGCTATTGGCAGCATGTTCAAAACCACTGTTTCTGAGGCTAATTCTTGAACCGTAAGTCATAGACGCTCGATCTTGGCGGCATTCGTCTCAGCGCCTGGCAATTAGTATAGAAGCACTGTTTCCCACTGTTTCTGAGGCTAATTCTTGAACCGTAAGTCTTAGACGCTTGATCTTAGCGGCATTCGTCTCAGCGCCTGGCAATTAGTATAGAAGCACTGTCTTTGACTTATCTCAAAGTTTCCCAGGCGAGCTATTCACAAGTAAATCCTAGACGCTCGATCTTGGTTACTTTCGCTTTCGCGGCTGGCAGCAAAGTTCAGAACCATGTTTCTGTGAATAACTCTTGAACCGTAAGTCACAGACGCTCGCTCTTGGCTGCATTCGTTTCAGCTCGTGGCAGCCAGTCTAAAAAAACACTATCTTGGACTTCTCTGGATGTTTCCCAGGCGAGCTATTGGCAGCATGTTCAGAACCACTGTTTCTGAGGCTAATTCTTGAACCGTAAGTCATAGACGCTCGATCTTGGCGGCATTCGTCTCAGCGCCAGGCAATTAGTATAGAAGCACTGTTTCCCACTGTTTCTGAGGCTAATTCTTGAACCGTAAGTCATAGACGCTCGATCTTGGCGGCATTCGTCTCAGCGCCTGGCAATTAGTATAGAAGCACTGTCTTTGACTTCTCTGGATGTTTCCCAGGCGAGCTATTGACAAGTAAATCCTAGACGCTCGATCTTGGTTACTTTCGCTTTCGCGGCTGGCGCAAAGTTCAGAACCATGTTTCTGTGAATAACTCTTGAACCGTAAGTCACAGACGCTCGCTCTTGGCTGCATTCGTTTCAGCTCGTGGCAGCCAGTCTAAAAAAACACTATCTTGGACTTCTCTGGATGTTTCCCAGGCGAGCTATTGGCAGCCGGTTCAAAACCACTGTTTCTGAGGCTAATTCTTGAACCGTAAGTCATAGACGCTCGATCTTGGCGGCATTCGTCTCAGCGCCTGGCAATTAGTATAGAAGCACTGTTTCCCACTGTTTCTGAGGCTAATTCTTGAACCGTAAGTCTTAGACGCTTGATCTTGGCGGCATTCGTCTCAGCGCCTGGCAATTAGTATAGAAGCACTGTCTTTGACTTCTCTGGATATTTCGCAGGCGAGCTATTGACAAGTAAATCCTAGACGCTCAATCTTGGTTATTTTCGCTTTCTCGGCTGGCAGCAAAGTTCAGAACCATGTTTCTGTGAATAACTCTTGAACCGTAAGTCACAGACGCTCGCTCTTGGCTGCATTCGTTTCAGCTCGTGGCAGCCAGTCTAAAAAACACTATCTTGGACTTCTCTGGATGTTTCCCAGGCGAGCTATTGGCAGCATGTTCAAAACCACTGTTTCTGAGGCTAATTCTTGAACCGTAAGTCATAGACGCTCGATCTTGGCGGCATTCGTCTCAGCGCCTGGCAATTAGTATAGAAGCACTGTTTCCCACTGTTTCTGAGGCTAATTCTTGAACCGTAAGTCTTAGACGCTTGATCTTGGCGGCATTCGTCTCAGCGCCTGGCAATTAGTATAGCTGCACTGTCTTTGACTTCTCTGGATGTTTTCCAGGCGAGCTATTCACAAGTAAATCCTAGACGCTCGATCTTGGTTGCTTTCGCTTTCGTGGCTGGCAGCAAAGTTCAGAACCATGTTTATGTGAATAACTTTTGAACCGTAAGTCACAGACGCTCGCTCTTGGCTGCATTCGTTTCAGCTCGTGGCAGCCAGTCTAAAAAAAAACACTATCTTGGACTTCTCTGGATGTTTCCCAGGCGAGCTATTGGCAGCATGTTCAGAACCACTGTTTCTGAGGCTAATTCTTGAACCGTAAGTCATAGACGCTCGATCTTGGCGGCATTCGTCTCAGCGCCTGGCAATTAGTATAGAAGCACTGTCTTTGACTTCTCTGGATGTTTCCCAGGCGAGCTATTGACAAGTAAATCCTAGACGCTCGATCTTGGTTATTTTCGCTTTCGCGGCTGGCAGCAAAGTTCCGAACCATGTTTCTGTGAATAACTCTTGAACCGTAAGTCACAGACGCTCGCTCTTGGTTGCATTCGTTTCAGCTTGTGGCAGCCAGTCTAAAAAACACTATATTGGACTTCTCTGGATGTTTCCCAGGCGAGCTATTGGCAGCATGTTCAAAACCACTGTTTCTGAGGCTAATTCTTGAACCGTAAGTCATAGACGCTCGATCTTGGCGGCATTCGTCTCAGCGCCTGGCAATTAGTATAGAAGCACTGTTTCCCACTGTTTCTGAGGCTAATTCTTGAACCGTAAGTCTTAGACGCTTGATCTTAGCGGCATTCGTCTCAGCGCCTGGCAATTAGTATAGAAGCACTGTCTTTGACTTATCTCAAAGTTTCCCAGGCGAGCTATTCACAAGTAAATCCTAGACGCTCGATCTTGGTTACTTTCGCTTTCGCGGCTGGCAGCAAAGTTCAGAACCATGTTTCTGTGAATAACTCTTGAACCGTAAGTCACAGACGCTCGCTCTTGGCTGCATTCGTTTCAGCTCGTGGCAGCCAGTCTAAAAAAACACAATCTTGGACTTCTCTGGATGTTTCCCAGGCGAGCTATTGGCAGCATGTTCAGAACCACTGTTTCTGAGGCTAATTCTTGAACCGTAAGTCATAGACGCTCGATCTTGGCGGCATTCGTCTCAGCGCCTGGCAATTAGTATAGAAGCACTGTCTTTGACTTCTCTGGATGTTTCCCAGGCGAGCTATTGACAAGTAAATCCTAGACGCTCGATCTTGGTTACTTTCGCTTTCGCGGCTGGCGCAAAGTTCAGAACCATGTTTCTGTGAATAACTCTTGAACCGTAAGTCACAGACGCTCGCTCTTGGCTGCATTCGTTTCAGCTCGTGGCAGCCAGTCTAAAAAAACACTATCTTGGACTTCTCTGGATGTTTCCCAGGCGAGCTATTGGCAGCCGGTTCAAAACCACTGTTTCTGAGGCTAATTCTTGAACCGTAAGTCATAGACGCTCGATCTTGGCGGCATTCGTCTCAGCGCCTGGCAATTAGTATAGAAGCACTGTTTCCCACTGTTTCTGAGGCTAATTCTTGAACCGTAAGTCTTAGACGCTTGATCTTGGCGGCATTCGTCTCAGCGCCTGGCAATTAGTATAGAAGCACTGTCTTTGACTTCTCTGGATATTTCGCAGGCGAGCTATTGACAAGTAAATCCTAGACGCTCAATCTTGGTTATTTTCGCTTTCTCGGCTGGCAGCAAAGTTCAGAACCATGTTTCTGTGAATAACTCTTGAACCGTAAGTCACAGACGCTCGCTCTTGGCTGCATTCGTTTCAGCTCGTGGCAGCCAGTCTAAAAAACACTATCTTGGACTTCTCTGGATGTTTCCCAGGCGAGCTATTGGCAGCATGTTCAAAACCACTGTTTCTGAGGCTAATTCTTGAACCGTAAGTCATAGACGCTCGATCTTGGCGGCATTCGTCTCAGCGCCTGGCAATTAGTATAGAAGCACTGTTTCCCACTGTTTCTGAGGCTAATTCTTGAACCGTAAGTCTTAGACGCTTGATCTTGGCGGCATTCGTCTCAGCGCCTGGCAATTAGTATAGAAGCACTGTCTTTGACTTCTCTGGATGTTTCCCAGGCGAGCTATTCACAAGTAAATCCTAGACGCTCGATCTTGGTTACTTTCGCTTTCGCGGCTGGCAGCAAAGTTCAGAACCATGTTTCTGTGAATAACTCTTGAACAGTAAGTCACAGACGCTCGCTCTTGGCTGCATTCGTTTCAGCTCGTGGCAGCCAGTCTAAAAAAAACACTATCTTGGACTTCTCTGGATGTTTCCCAGGCGAGCTATTGGCAGCATGTTCAGAACCACTGTTTCTGAGGCTAATTCTTGAACCGTAAGTCATAGACGCTCGATCTTGGCGGCATTCGTCTCAGCGCCTGGCAATTAGTATAGAAGCACTGTCTTTGACTTCTCTGGATGTTTCCCAGGCGAGCTATTCACAAGTAAATCCTAGACGCTCGATCTTGGTTACTTTCGCTTTCGCGGCTGGCAGCAAATTTCAGAACCATGTTTCTGTGAATAACTCTTGAACCGTAAGTCACAGACGCTCGCTCTTGGTTGCATTCGTTTCAGCTCGTGGCAGCCAGTCTAAAAAACACTATCTTGGACTTCTCTGGATGTTTCCCAGGTGAGCTATTGGCAGCATGTTCAGAACCACTGTTTCTGAGGCTAATTCTTGAACCGTAAGTCATAGACGCTCGATCTTGGCGGCATTCGTCTCAGCGCCTGGCAATTAGTATAGAAACACTGTTTCCCACTGTTTCTGAGGCTAATTCTTGAACCGTAAGTCTTAGACGCTCGATCTTGGCGGCATTCGTCTCAGGGCCTGGCAATTAGTATAGAAACACTGTTTCCCACTGTTTCTGAGGCTAATTCTTGAACCGTAAGTCTTAGACGCTCGATCTTGGCGGCATTCGTCTCAGCGCCTGGCAATTAGTATAGAAGCACTGTCTTTGACTTCTCTGGCTGTTTCCCAGGCGAGCTATTGACAAGTAAATCCTAGACGCTCGATCTTGGTTACTTTCGCTTTCGCGGCTGGCAGCAAAGTTCAGAACCATGTTTCTGTGAATAACTCTTGAACCGTAAGTCATAGACGCTCGATCTTGGCGGCATTCGTCTCAGCGCCTGGCAATTAGTATAGAAGCACTGTTTCCCACTATTTCTGAGGCGAATTCTTGAACCGTAAGTCATAGACGCTCGATCTTGGCGGCATTCGTCTCAGCGCCTGGCAGTTAGTATAGAAGCACTGTCTTTGACTTCACTGGATGTTTCCCAGGCGAGCTATTGACAAGTAAATCCTAGACGCTCGATCTTGGTTATTTTCGCTTTCGCGGCTGGCAGCAAAGTTCAGAACCATGTTTCTGTGAATAACTCTTGAACCGTAAGTGACAGACGCTCGCTCTTGGCTGCATTCGTTTCAGCTCGTGGCAGCCAGTCAAAAAAACACTATCTTGGACTTCTCTGGATGTTTCCCAGGCGAGCTATTGGCAGCATGTTCAGAACCACTGTTTCTGAGGCTAATTCTTGAACCGTAAGTCATAGACGCTCGATCTTGGCGGCATTCGTCTCAGCGTCTGGCAATTAGTATAGAAGCACTGTCTTTGACTTCTCTGGATGTTTCCCAGGCGAGCTATTCACAAGTAAATCCTAGACGCTCGATCTTGGTTACTTTCGCTTTCGCGGCTGGCAGCAAAGTTCAGAACCATGTTTCTGTGAATAACTCTTGAACCGTAAGTCACAGACGCTCGCTCTTGGTTGCATTCGTTTCAGCTCGTGGCAGCCAGTCTAAAAAACACTATCTTGGACTTCTCTGGATGTTTCCCAGGTGAGCTATTGGCAGCATGTTCAGAACCACTGTTTCTGAGGCTAATTCTTGAACCGTAAGTCATAGACGCTCGATCTTGGCGGCATTCGTCTCAGCGCCTGGCAATTAGTATAGAAACACTGTTTCACACTGTTTCTGAGGCTAATTCTTGAACCGTAAGTCTTAGACGATCGATCTTGGCGGCATTCGTCTCAGGGCCTGGCAATTAGTATAGAAACACTGTTTCCCACTGTTTCTGTGGCTAATTCTTGAACCGTAAGTCATAGACGCTCGATCTTGGCGGCATTCGTCTCAGCGCCTGGCAATTAGTATAAAAGTACTGTTTCCCACTGTTTCTGAGGCTAATTCTTGAACCGTAAGTCTTTGACGCTTGATCTTGGCGGCATTCGTCTCAGCGCCTGGCAATTAGTATAGAAACACTGTTTCCTACTGTTTCTGAGGCTAATTCTTGAACCGTAAGTCTTAGACGCTCGATCTTGGCGGCATTCGTCTCAGCGCCTGGCAATTAGTATAGAAGCACTGTCTTTGACTTCTCTGGATGTTTCCCAGGCGAGCTATTGACAATTAAATCCTAGACGCTCGATCTTGGTTACTTTCGCTTTCGCGGCTGGCAGCAAAGTTCAGAACCATGTTTCTGTGAATAACTCTTGAACCGTAAGTCACAGACGCTCGCTCTTGGTTGCATTCGTTTCAGCTCGTGGCAGCCAGTCTAAAAAACACTATCTTGGACTTCTCTGGATGTTTCCCAGGCGAGCTATTGGCAGCATGTTCAAAACCACTGTTTCTGAGGCTAATTCTTGAACCGTAAGTCATAGACGCTCGATCTTGGCGGCATTCGTCTCAGCGCCTGGCAATTAGTATAGAAGCACTGTTTCCCACTGTTTCTGAGGCTAATTCTTGAACCGTAAGTCTTAGACGCTTGATCTTGGCGGCATTCGTCTCAGCGCCTGGCAATTAGTATAGAAGCACTGTCTTTGACTTCTCTGGATGTTTCCCAGGCGAGCTATTGACAAGTAAATCCTAGACGCTCGATCTTGGTTACTTTCGCTTTCGCGGCTGGCAGCAAAGTTCAGAACCATGTTTCTGTGAATAACTCTTGAACCGTAAGTCACAGACGCTCGCTCTTGGTTAAATTCGTTTCAGCTCGTGGCAGCCAGTCTAAAAAACACTATCTTGGACTTCTCTGGATGTTTCCCAGGCGAGCTATTGGCAGCATGTTCAGAAACACTGTTTCTGAGGCTAATTCTTGAACCGTAAGTCATAGACGCTCGATCTTGGCGGCATTCGTCTCAGCGCCTGGCAATTAGTATAGAAGCACTGTTTCCCACTGTTTCTGAGGCTAATTCTTGAACCGTAAGTCATAGACGCTCGATCTTGGCGGCATTCGTCTCAGCGCCTGGCAATTAGAATAGAAGCACTGTCTTTGACTTCTCTGGATGTTTCCCAGGCGAGCTATTGACAAGTAAATCCTAGACGCTCGATCTTGGTTATTTTCGCTTTCGCGGCTGGCAGCAAAGTTCAGAACCATGTTTCTGTGAATAACTCTTGAACCGTAAGTGACAGACGCTCGCTCTTGGCTGCATTCGTTTCAGCTCGTGGCAGCCAGTCTAAAAAACCACTATCTTGGACTTCTCTGGATGTTTCCCAGGCGAGCTATTGGCAGCATGTTTAGAACCACTGTTTCTGTGGCTAATTCTTGAACCGTAAGTCATAGACGCTCGATCTTGGCGGCATTCGTCTCAGCGCCTGGCAATTAGTATAAAAGCACTGTTTCCCACTGTTTCTGAGGCTAATTCTTGAACCGTAAGTCATAGACGCTCGATCTTGGCGGCATTCGTCTCAGCGCCTGGCAATTAGTATAGAAGCACTGTCTTTGACTTCTCTGGATGTTTCCCAGGCGAGCTATTGACAAGTAAATCCTAGACGCTCGATCTTGGTTATTTTCGCTTTCGCGGCTGGCAGCAAAGTTCAGAACCATGTTTCTGTGAATAACTCTTGAACCGTAAGTGACAGACGCTCGCTCTTGGCTGCATTCGTTTCAGCTCGTGGCAGCCAGTCAAAAAAACACTATCTTGGACTTCTCTGGATGTTTCCCAGGCGAGCTATTGGCAGCATGTTCAGAACCACTGTTTCTGAGGCTAATTCTTGAACCGTAAGTCATAGACGCTCGATCTTGGCGGCATTCGTCTCAGCGTCTGGCAATTAGTATAGAAGCACTGTCTTTGACTTCTCTGGATGTTTCCCAGGCGAGCTATTCACAAGTAAATCCTAGACGCTCGATCTTGGTTACTTTCGCTTTCGCGGCTGGCAGCAAAGTTCAGAACCATGTTTCTGTGAATAACTCTTGAACCGTAAGTCACAGACGCTCGCTCTTGGTTGCATTCGTTTCAGCTCGTGGCAGCCAGTCTAAAAAACACTATCTTGGACTTCTCTGGATGTTTCCCAGGTGAGCTATTGGCAGCATGTTCAGAACCACTGTTTCTGAGGCTAATTCTTGAACCGTAAGTCATAGACGCTCGATCTTGGCGGCATTCGTCTCAGCGCCTGGCAATTAGTATAGAAACACTGTTTCACACTGTTTCTGAGGCTAATTCTTGAACCGTAAGTCTTAGACGATCGATCTTGGCGGCATTCGTCTCAGGGCCTGGCAATTAGTATAGAAACACTGTTTCCCACTGTTTCTGTGGCTAATTCTTGAACCGTAAGTCATAGACGCTCGATCTTGGCGGCATTCGTCTCAGCGCCTGGCAATTAGTATAAAAGTACTGTTTCCCACTGTTTCTGAGGCTAATTCTTGAACCGTAAGTCTTTGACGCTTGATCTTGGCGGCATTCGTCTCAGCGCCTGGCAATTAGTATAGAAACACTGTTTCCTACTGTTTCTGAGGCTAATTCTTGAACCGTAAGTCTTAGACGCTCGATCTTGGCGGCATTCGTCTCAGCGCCTGGCAATTAGTATAGAAGCACTGTCTTTGACTTCTCTGGATGTTTCCCAGGCGAGCTATTGACAATTAAATCCTAGACGCTCGATCTTGGTTACTTTCGCTTTCGCGGCTGGCAGCAAAGTTCAGAACCATGTTTCTGTGAATAACTCTTGAACCGTAAGTCACAGACGCTCGCTCTTGGTTGCATTCGTTTCAGCTCGTGGCAGCCAGTCTAAAAAACACTATCTTGGACTTCTCTGGATGTTTCCCAGGCGAGCTATTGGCAGCATGTTCAAAACCACTGTTTCTGAGGCTAATTCTTGAACCGTAAGTCATAGACGCTCGATCTTGGCGGCATTCGTCTCAGCGCCTGGCAATTAGTATAGAAGCACTGTTTCCCACTGTTTCTGAGGCTAATTCTTGAACCGTAAGTCTTAGACGCTTGATCTTGGCGGCATTCGTCTCAGCGCCTGGCAATTAGTATAGAAGCACTGTCTTTGACTTCTCTGGATGTTTCCCAGGCGAGCTATTGACAAGTAAATCCTAGACGCTCGATCTTGGTTACTTTCGCTTTCGCGGCTGGCAGCAAAGTTCAGAACCATGTTTCTGTGAATAACTCTTGAACCGTAAGTCACAGACGCTCGCTCTTGGTTAAATTCGTTTCAGCTCGTGGCAGCCAGTCTAAAAAACACTATCTTGGACTTCTCTGGATGTTTCCCAGGCGAGCTATTGGCAGCATGTTCAGAAACACTGTTTCTGAGGCTAATTCTTGAACCGTAAGTCATAGACGCTTGATCTTGGCGGCATTCGTCTCAGCGCCTGGCAATTAGTATAGAAGCACTGTTTCCCACTGTTTCTGAGGCTAATTCTTGAACCGTAAGTCATAGACGCTCGATCTTGGCGGCATTCGTCTCAGCGCCTGGCAATTAGAATAGAAGCACTGTCTTTGACTTCTCTGGATGTTTCCCAGGCGAGCTATTGACAAGTAAATCCTAGACGCTCGATCTTGGTTATTTTCGCTTTCGCGGCTGGCAGCAAAGTTCAGAACCATGTTTCTGTGAATAACTCTTGAACCGTAAGTGACAGACGCTCGCTCTTGGCTGCATTCGTTTCAGCTCGTGGCAGCCAGTCTAAAAAAACACTATCTTGGACTTCTCTGGATGTTTCCCAGGCGAGCTATTGGCAGCATGTTTAGAACCACTGTTTCTGTGGCTAATTCTTGAACCGTAAGTCATAGACGCTCGATCTTGGCGGCATTCGTCTCAGCGCCTGGCAATTAGTATAAAAGCACTGTTTCCCACTGTTTCTGAGGCTAATTCTTGAACCGTAAGTCATAGACGCTCGATCTTGGCGGCATTCGTCTCAGCGCCTGGCAATTAGTATAGAAGCACTGTCTTTGACTTCTCTGGATGTTTCCCAGGCGAGCTATTGACAAGTAAATCCTAGACGCTCGATCTTGGTTATTTTCGCTTTCGCGGCTGGCAGCAAAGTTCAGAACCATGTTTCTGTGAATAACTCTTGAACCGTAAGTGACAGACGCTCGCTCTTGGCTGCATTCGTTTCAGCTCGTGGCAGCCAGTCAAAAAAACACTATCTTGGACTTCTCTGGATGTTTCCCAGGCGAGCTATTGGCAGCATGTTCAGAACCACTGTTTCTGAGGCTAATTCTTGAACCGTAAGTCATAGACGCTCGATCTTGGCGGCATTCGTCTCAGCGTCTGGCAATTAGTATAGAAGCACTGTCTTTGACTTCTCTGGATGTTTCCCAGGCGAGCTATTCACAAGTAAATCCTAGACGCTCGATCTTGGTTACTTTCGCTTTCGCGGCTGGCAGCAAAGTTCAGAACCATGTTTCTGTGAATAACTCTTGAACCGTAAGTCACAGACGCTCGCTCTTGGTTGCATTCGTTTCAGCTCGTGGCAGCCAGTCTAAAAAACACTATCTTGGACTTCTCTGGATGTTTCCCAGGTGAGCTATTGGCAGCATGTTCAGAACCACTGTTTCTGAGGCTAATTCTTGAACCGTAAGTCATAGACGCTCGATCTTGGCGGCATTCGTCTCAGCGCCTGGCAATTAGTATAGAAACACTGTTTCACACTGTTTCTGAGGCTAATTCTTGAACCGTAAGTCTTAGACGATCGATCTTGGCGGCATTCGTCTCAGGGCCTGGCAATTAGTATAGAAACACTGTTTCCCACTGTTTCTGTGGCTAATTCTTGAACCGTAAGTCATAGACGCTCGATCTTGGCGGCATTCGTCTCAGCGCCTGGCAATTAGTATAAAAGTACTGTTTCCCACTGTTTCTGAGGCTAATTCTTGAACCGTAAGTCTTTGACGCTTGATCTTGGCGGCATTCGTCTCAGCGCCTGGCAATTAGTATAGAAACACTGTTTCCTACTGTTTCTGAGGCTAATTCTTGAACCGTAAGTCTTAGACGCTCGATCTTGGCGGCATTCGTCTCAGCGCCTGGCAATTAGTATAGAAGCACTGTCTTTGACTTCTCTGGATGTTTCCCAGGCGAGCTATTGACAATTAAATCCTAGACGCTCGATCTTGGTTACTTTCGCTTTCGCGGCTGGCAGCAAAGTTCAGAACCATGTTTCTGTGAATAACTCTTGAACCGTAAGTCACAGACGCTCGCTCTTGGTTGCATTCGTTTCAGCTCGTGGCAGCCAGTCTAAAAAACACTATCTTGGACTTCTCTGGATGTTTCCCAGGCGAGCTATTGGCAGCATGTTCAAAACCACTGTTTCTGAGGCTAATTCTTGAACCGTAAGTCATAGACGCTCGATCTTGGCGGCATTCGTCTCAGCGCCTGGCAATTAGTATAGAAGCACTGTTTCCCACTGTTTCTGAGGCTAATTCTTGAACCGTAAGTCTTAGACGCTTGATCTTGGCGGCATTCGTCTCAGCGCCTGGCAATTAGTATAGAAGCACTGTCTTTGACTTCTCTGGATGTTTCCCAGGCGAGCTATTGACAAGTAAATCCTAGACGCTCGATCTTGGTTACTTTCGCTTTCGCGGCTGGCAGCAAAGTTCAGAACCATGTTTCTGTGAATAACTCTTGAACCGTAAGTCACAGACGCTCGCTCTTGGTTAAATTCGTTTCAGCTCGTGGCAGCCAGTCTAAAAAACACTATCTTGGACTTCTCTGGATGTTTCCCAGGCGAGCTATTGGCAGCATGTTCAGAAACACTGTTTCTGAGGCTAATTCTTGAACCGTAAGTCATAGACGCTCGATCTTGGCGGCATTCGTCTCAGCGCCTGGCAATTAGTATAGAAGCACTGTTTCCCACTGTTTCTGAGGCTAATTCTTGAACCGTAAGTCATAGACGCTCGATGTTGGCGGCATTCGTCTCAGCGCCTGGCAATTAGAATAGAAGCACTGTCTTTGACTTCTCTGGATGTTTCCCAGGCGAGCTATTGACAAGTAAATCCTAGACGCTCGATCTTGGTTATTTTCGCTTTCGCGGCTGGCAGCAAAGTTCAGAACCATGTTTCTGTGAATAACTCTTGAACCGTAAGTGACAGACGCTCGCTCTTGGCTGCATTCGTTTCAGCTCGTGGCAGCCAGTCTAAAAAACCACTATCTTGGACTTCTCTGGATGTTTCCCAGGCGAGCTATTGGCAGCATGTTTAGAACCACTGTTTCTGTGGCTAATTCTTGAACCGTAAGTCATAGACGCTCGATCTTGGCGGCATTCGTCTCAGCGCCTGGCAATTAGTATAAAAGCACTGTTTCCCACTGTTTCTGAGGCTAATTCTTGAACCGTAAGTCATAGACGCTCGATCTTGGCGGCATTCGTCTCAGCGCCTGGCAATTAGTATAGAAGCACTGTCTTTGACTTCTCTGGATGTTTCCCAGGCGAGCTATTGACAAGTAAATCCTAGACGCTCGATCTTGGTTATTTTCGCTTTCGCGGCTGGCAGCAAAGTTCAGAACCATGTTTCTGTGAATAACTCTTGAACCGTAAGTGACAGACGCTCGCTCTTGGCTGCATTCGTTTCAGCTCGTGGCAGCCAGTCAAAAAAACACTATCTTGGACTTCTCTGGATGTTTCCCAGGCGAGCTATTGGCAGCATGTTCAGAACCACTGTTTCTGAGGCTAATTCTTGAACCGTAAGTCATAGACGCTCGATCTTGGCGGCATTCGTCTCAGCGTCTGGCAATTAGTATAGAAGCACTGTCTTTGACTTCTCTGGATGTTTCCCAGGCGAGCTATTCACAAGTAAATCCTAGACGCTCGATCTTGGTTACTTTCGCTTTCGCGGCTGGCAGCAAAGTTCAGAACCATGTTTCTGTGAATAACTCTTGAACCGTAAGTCACAGACGCTCGCTCTTGGTTGCATTCGTTTCAGCTCGTGGCAGCCAGTCTAAAAAACACTATCTTGGACTTCTCTGGATGTTTCCCAGGTGAGCTATTGGCAGCATGTTCAGAACCACTGTTTCTGAGGCTAATTCTTGAACCGTAAGTCATAGACGCTCGATCTTGGCGGCATTCGTCTCAGCGCCTGGCAATTAGTATAGAAACACTGTTTCACACTGTTTCTGAGGCTAATTCTTGAACCGTAAGTCTTAGACGATCGATCTTGGCGGCATTCGTCTCAGGGCCTGGCAATTAGTATAGAAACACTGTTTCCCACTGTTTCTGTGGCTAATTCTTGAACCGTAAGTCATAGACGCTCGATCTTGGCGGCATTCGTCTCAGCGCCTGGCAATTAGTATAAAAGTACTGTTTCCCACTGTTTCTGAGGCTAATTCTTGAACCGTAAGTCTTTGACGCTTGATCTTGGCGGCATTCGTCTCAGCGCCTGGCAATTAGTATAGAAACACTGTTTCCTACTGTTTCTGAGGCTAATTCTTGAACCGTAAGTCTTAGACGCTCGATCTTGGCGGCATTCGTCTCAGCGCCTGGCAATTAGTATAGAAGCACTGTCTTTGACTTCTCTGGATGTTTCCCAGGCGAGCTATTGACAATTAAATCCTAGACGCTCGATCTTGGTTACTTTCGCTTTCGCGGCTGGCAGCAAAGTTCAGAACCATGTTTCTGTGAATAACTCTTGAACCGTAAGTCACAGACGCTCGCTCTTGGTTGCATTCGTTTCAGCTCGTGGCAGCCAGTCTAAAAAACACTATCTTGGACTTCTCTGGATGTTTCCCAGGCGAGCTATTGGCAGCATGTTCAAAACCACTGTTTCTGAGGCTAATTCTTGAACCGTAAGTCATAGACGCTCGATCTTGGCGGCATTCGTCTCAGCGCCTGGCAATTAGTATAGAAGCACTGTTTCCCACTGTTTCTGAGGCTAATTCTTGAACCGTAAGTCTTAGACGCTTGATCTTGGCGGCATTCGTCTCAGCGCCTGGCAATTAGTATAGAAGCACTGTCTTTGACTTCTCTGGATGTTTCCCAGGCGAGCTATTGACAAGTAAATCCTAGACGCTCGATCTTGGTTACTTTCGCTTTCGCGGCTGGCAGCAAAGTTCAGAACCATGTTTCTGTGAATAACTCTTGAACCGTAAGTCACAGACGCTCGCTCTTGGTTAAATTCGTTTCAGCTCGTGGCAGCCAGTCTAAAAAACACTATCTTGGACTTCTCTGGATGTTTCCCAGGCGAGCTATTGGCAGCATGTTCAGAAACACTGTTTCTGAGGCTAATTCTTGAACCGTAAGTCATAGACGCTCGATCTTGGCGGCATTCGTCTCAGCGCCTGGCAATTAGTATAGAAGCACTGTTTCCCACTGTTTCTGAGGCTAATTCTTGAACCGTAAGTCATAGACGCTCGATCTTGGCGGCATTCGTCTCAGCGCCTGGCAATTAGAATAGAAGCACTGTCTTTGACTTCTCTGGATGTTTCCCAGGCGAGCTATTGACAAGTAAATCCTAGACGCTCGATCTTGGTTATTTTCGCTTTCGCGGCTGGCAGCAAAGTTCAGAACCATGTTTCTGTGAATAACTCTTGAACCGTAAGTGACAGACGCTCGCTCTTGGCTGCATTCGTTTCAGCTCGTGGCAGCCAGTCTAAAAAACCACTATCTTGGACTTCTCTGGATGTTTCCCAGGCGAGCTATTGGCAGCATGTTTAGAACCACTGTTTCTGTGGCTAATTCTTGAACCGTAAGTCATAGACGCTCGATCTTGGCGGCATTCGTCTCAGCGCCTGGCAATTAGTATAAAAGCACTGTTTCCCACTGTTTCTGAGGCTAATTCTTGAACCGTAAGTCATAGACGCTCGATCTTGGCGGCATTCGTCTCAGCGCCTGGCAATTAGTATAGAAGCACTGTCTTTGACTTCTCTGGATGTTTCCCAGGCGAGCTATTGACAAGTAAATCCTAGACGCTCGATCTTGGTTATTTTTGCTTTCGCGGCTGGCAGCAAAGTTCAGAACCATGTTTCTGTGAATAACTCTTGAACCGTAAGTGACAGACGCTCGCTCTTGGCTGCATTCGTTTCAGCTCGTGGCAGCCAGTCAAAAAAACACTATCTTGGACTTCTCTGGATGTTTCCCAGGCGAGCTATTGGCAGCATGTTCAGAACCACTGTTTCTGAGGCTAATTCTTGAACCGTAAGTCATAGACGCTCGATCTTGGCGGCATTCGTCTCAGCGTCTGGCAATTAGTATAGAAGCACTGTCTTTGACTTCTCTGGATGTTTCCCAGGCGAGCTATTCACAAGTAAATCCTAGACGCTCGATCTTGGTTACTTTCGCTTTCGCGGCTGGCAGCAAAGTTCAGAACCATGTTTCTGTGAATAACTCTTGAACCGTAAGTCACAGACGCTCGCTCTTGGTTGCATTCGTTTCAGCTCGTGGCAGCCAGTCTAAAAAACACTATCTTGGACTTCTCTGGATGTTTCCCAGGTGAGCTATTGGCAGCATGTTCAGAACCACTGTTTCTGAGGCTAATTCTTGAACCGTAAGTCATAGACGCTCGATCTTGGCGGCATTCGTCTCAGCGCCTGGCAATTAGTATAGAAACACTGTTTCACACTGTTTCTGAGGCTAATTCTTGAACCGTAAGTCTTAGACGATCGATCTTGGCGGCATTCGTCTCAGGGCCTGGCAATTAGTATAGAAACACTGTTTCCCACTGTTTCTGTGGCTAATTCTTGAACCGTAAGTCATAGACGCTCGATCTTGGCGGCATTCGTCTCAGCGCCTGGCAATTAGTATAAAAGTACTGTTTCCCACTGTTTCTGAGGCTAATTCTTGAACCGTAAGTCTTTGACGCTTGATCTTGGCGGCATTCGTCTCAGCGCCTGGCAATTAGTATAGAAACACTGTTTCCTACTGTTTCTGAGGCTAATTCTTGAACCGTAAGTCTTAGACGCTCGATCTTGGCGGCATTCGTCTCAGCGCCTGGCAATTAGTATAGAAGCACTGTCTTTGACTTCTCTGGATGTTTCCCAGGCGAGCTATTGACAATTAAATCCTAGACGCTCGATCTTGGTTACTTTCGCTTTCGCGGCTGGCAGCAAAGTTCAGAACCATGTTTCTGTGAATAACTCTTGAACCGTAAGTCACAGACGCTCGCTCTTGGTTGCATTCGTTTCAGCTCGTGGCAGCCAGTCTAAAAAACACTATCTTGGACTTCTCTGGATGTTTCCCAGGCGAGCTATTGGCAGCATGTTCAAAACCACTGTTTCTGAGGCTAATTCTTGAACCGTAAGTCATAGACGCTCGATCTTGGCGGCATTCGTCTCAGCGCCTGGCAATTAGTATAGAAGCACTGTTTCCCACTGTTTCTGAGGCTAATTCTTGAACCGTAAGTCTTAGACGCTTGATCTTGGCGGCATTCGTCTCAGCGCCTGGCAATTAGTATAGAAGCACTGTCTTTGACTTCTCTGGATGTTTCCCAGGCGAGCTATTGACAAGTAAATCCTAGACGCTCGATCTTGGTTACTTTCGCTTTCGCGGCTGGCAGCAAAGTTCAGAACCATGTTTCTGTGAATAACTCTTGAACCGTAAGTCACAGACGCTCGCTCTTGGATAAATTCGTTTCAGCTCGTGGCAGCCAGTCTAAAAAACACTATCTTGGACTTCTCTGGATGTTTCCCAGGCGAGCTATTGGCAGCATGTTCAGAAACACTGTTTCTGAGGCTAATTCTTGAACCGTAAGTCATAGACGCTCGATCTTGGCGGCATTCGTCTCAGCGCCTGGCAATTAGTATAGAAGCACTGTTTCCCACTGTTTCTGAGGCTAATTCTTGAACCGTAAGTCATAGACGCTCGATCTTGGCGGCATTCGTCTCAGCGCCTGGCAATTAGAATAGAAGCACTGTCTTTGACTTCTCTGGATGTTTCCCAGGCGAGCTATTGACAAGTAAATCCTAGACGCTCGATCTTGGTTATTTTCGCTTTCGCGGCTGGCAGCAAAGTTCAGAACCATGTTTCTGTGAATAACTCTTGAACCGTAAGTGACAGACGCTCGCTCTTGGCTGCATTCGTTTCAGCTCGTGGCAACCAGTCTAAAAAAACACTATCTTGGACTTCTCTGGATGTTTCCCAGGCGAGCTATTGGCAGCATGTTTAGAACCACTGTTTCTGTGGCTAATTCTTGAACCGTAAGTCATAGACGCTCGATCTTGGCGGCATTCGTCTCAGCGCCTGGCAATTAGTATAAAAGCACTGTTTCCCACTGTTTCTGAGGCTAATTCTTGAACCGTAAGTCATAGACGCTCGATCTTGGCGGCATTCGTCTCAGCGCCTGGCAATTAGTATAGAAGCACTGTCTTTGACTTCTCTGGATGTTTCCCAGGCGAGCTATTGACAAGTAAATCCTAGACGCTCGATCTTGGTTATTTTCGCTTTCGCGGCTGGCAGCAAAGTTCAGAACCATGTTTCTGTGAATAACTCTTGAACCGTAAGTGACAGACGCTCGCTCTTGGCTGCATTCGTTTCAGCTCGTGGCAGCCAGTCAAAAAAACACTATCTTGGACTTCTCTGGATGTTTCCCAGGCGAGCTATTGGCAGCATGTTCAGAACCACTGTTTCTGAGGCTAATTCTTGAACCGTAAGTCATAGAAGCTCGATCTTGGCGGCATTCGTCTCAGCGTCTGGCAATTAGTATAGAAGCACTGTCTTTGACTTCTCTGGATGTTTCCCAGGCGAGCTATTCACAAGTAAATCCTAGACGCTCGATCTTGGTTACTTTCGCTTTCGCGGCTGGCAGCAAAGTTCAGAACCATGTTTCTGTGAATAACTCTTGAACCGTAAGTCACAGACGCTCGCTCTTGGTTGCATTCGTTTCAGCTCGTGGCAGCCAGTCTAAAAAACACTATCTTGGACTTCTCTGGATGTTTCCCAGGTGAGCTATTGGCAGCATGTTCAGAACCACTGTTTCTGAGGCTAATTCTTGAACCGTAAGTCATAGACGCTCGATCTTGGCGGCATTCGTCTCAGCGCCTGGCAATTAGTATAGAAACACTGTTTCACACTGTTTCTGAGGCTAATTCTTGAACCGTAAGTCTTAGACGATCGATCTTGGCGGCATTCGTCTCAGGGCCTGGCAATTAGTATAGAAACACTGTTTCCCACTGTTTCTGTGGCTAATTCTTGAACCGTAAGTCATAGACGCTCGATCTTGGCGGCATTCGTCTCAGCGCCTGGCAATTAGTATAAAAGTACTGTTTCCCACTGTTTCTGAGGCTAATTCTTGAACCGTAAGTCTTTGACGCTTGATCTTGGCGGCATTCGTCTCAGCGCCTGGCAATTAGTATAGAAACACTGTTTCCCACTGTTTCTGAGGCTAATTCTTGAACCGTAAGTCTTAGACGCTCGATCTTGGCGGCATTCGTCTCAGCGCCTGGCAATTAGTATAGAAGCACTGTCTTTGACTTCTCTGGATGTTTCCCAGGCGAGCTATTGACAAGTAAATCCTAGACGCTCGATCTTGGTTACTTTCGCTTTCGCGGCTGGCAGCAAAGTTCAGAACCATGTTTCTGTGAATAACTCTTGAACCGTAAGTGACACGCTCGCTCTTGGCTGCATTCGTTTCAGCTCGTGGCAGTCAGTCTAAAAAACACTATCTTGGACTTCTCTGGATGTTTCCCAGGCGAGCTATTGGCAGCATGTTTAGAACCACTGTTTCTGAGGCTAATTCTTGAACCGTAAGTTATATACGCTCGATCTTGTCGGCATTCGTCTCAGCGCCTGGCAATTAGTATAAAAGCACTGTTTCCCACTGTTTCTGAGGCTAATTCTTGAACCGTAAGTCTTTGACGCTTGATCTTGGCGGCATTCGTCTCAGCGCCTGGCAATTAGTATAGAAACACTGTTTCCCACTGTTTCTGAGGCTAATTCTTGAACCGTAAGTCTTAGACGCTCGATCTTGGCGGCATTCGTCTCAGCGCCTGGCAATTAGTATAGAAGCACTGTCTTTGACTTCACTGGATGTTTCCCAGGCGAGCTATTGACAAGTAAATCCTAGACGCTCGATCTTGGTTACTTTCGCTTTCGCGGCTAGCAGCAAAGTTCAGAACCATGTTTCTGTGAATAACTCTTGAACCGTAAGTCACAGACGCTCGCTCTTGGTTGCATTCGTTTCAGCTCGTGGCAGCCAGTCTAAAAAAACACTATCTTGGACTTCTCTGGATGTTTCCCAGGCGAGCTATTGGCAGCATGTTTAGAACCACTGTTTCTGAGGCTAATTCTTGAACCGTAAGTCATAGACGCTCGATCTTGGCGGCATTCGTCTCAGCGCCTGGAAATTAGTATAGAAGCACTGTTTCCCACTGTTTCTGAGGCTAATTCTTGAACCGTAAGTCATAGACGCTCGATCTTGGCGGCATTCGTCTCAGCGCCTGGCAATTAGTATAGAAGCACTGTCTTTGACTTCACTGGATGTTTCCCAGGCGAGCTATTGACAAGTAAATCCTAGACGCTCGATCTTGGTTATTTTCGCTTTCGCGGCTGGCAGCAAAGTTCCGAACCATGTTTCTGTGAATAACTCTTGAACCGTAAGTCACAGACGCTCGCTCTTTGCTGCATTCGTTTCAGCTCGTGGCAGCCAGTCTAAAAAACACTATCTTGGACTTCTCTGGATGTTTCCCAGGCGAGCTATTGGCAGCATGTTTTGAACCACTGTTTCTGAGGCTAATTCTTGAACCGTAAGTCTTAGACGCTTGATCTTGGCGGCATTCGTCTCAGCGCCTGGCAATTAGTATAGAAGCACTGTCTTTGACTTATCTGAAAGTTTCCCAGGCGAGCTATTCACAAGTAAATCCTAGACGCTCGATCTTGGTTACTTTCGCTTTCGCGGCTGGCTGCAAAGTTCAGAACCATGTTTCTGTGAATAACTCTTGAACCGTAAGTCACAGACGCTCGCTCTTGGCTGCATTCGTTTCAGCTCGTGGCAGGCAGTCTAAAAAAACACTATCTTGGACTTCTCTGGATGTTTCCCAGGCGAGCTATTGGCAGCATGTTCAAAACCACTGTTTCTGAGGCTAATTCTTGAACCGTAAGTCTTAGACGCTTGATCTTGGCGGCATTCGTCTCAGCGCCTGGCAATTAGTATAGAAGCACTGTCTTTGACTTATCTGAATGTTTCCCAGGCGAGCTATTCACAAGTAAATCCTAGACGCTCGATCTTGGTTACTTTCGCTTTCGCGGCTGGCAGCAAAGTTCAGAACCATGTTTCTGTGAATAACTCTTGAACCGTAAGTCACAGACGCTCGCTCTTGGCTGCATTCGTTTCAGCTCGTGGCAGCCAGTCTAAAAAAACACTATCTTGGACTTCTCTGGATGTTTCCCAGGCGAGCTATTGGCAGCATGTTCAGAACCACTGTTTCTGAGGCTAATTCTTGAACCGTAAGTCATAGACGCTCGATCTTGGCGGCATTCGTCTCAGCGCCTGGCAATTAGTATAGAAGCACTGTTTCCCACTGTTTCTGAGGCGAATTCTTGAACCGTAAGTCATAGACGCTCGATCTTGGCGGCATTCGTCTCAGCGCCTGGCAATTAGTATAGAAGCACTGTCTTTGACTTCACTGGATGTTTCCCAGGCGAGCTATTGACAAGTAAATCCTAGACGCTCGATCTTGGTTATTTTCGCTTTCGCGGCTGGCAGCAAAGTTCAGAACCATGTTTCTGTGAATAACTCTTGAACCGTAAGTCACAGACGCTCGCTCTTGGCTGAATTCGTTTCAGCTCGTGGCAGCCAGTCTAAAAAACACTATCTTGGACTTCTCTGGATGTTTCCCAGGCGAGCTATTGGCAGCATGTTCAGAACCACTGTTTCTGAGGCTAATTCTTGAACCGTAAGTCATAGACGCTCGATCTTGGCGGCATTCGTTTCAGCGCCTGGCAATTAGTATAGAAGCACTGTTTCCCACTGTTTCTGAGGCTAATTCTTGAACCGTAAGTCTTAGACGCTTGATCTTGGCGGCATTCGTCTCAGCGCCTGGCAATTAGTATAGCTGCACTGTCTTTGACTTCTCTGGATGTTTTCCAGGCGAGCTATTCACAAGTAAATCCTAGACGCTCGATCTTGGTTGCTTTCGCTTTCGCGGCTGGCAGCAAAGTTCAGAACTATGTTTATGTGAATAACTTTTGAACCGTAAGTCACAGACGCTCGCTCTTGGCTGCATTCGTTTCAGCTCGTGGCAGCCAGTCTAAAAAACACTATCTTGGACTTCTCTGGATGTTTCCCAGGCGAGCTATTGGCAGCATGTTTAGAACCACTGTTTCTGAGGCTAATTCTTGAACCGTAAGTCATAGACGCTCGATCTTGGCGGCATTCGTCTCAGCGCCTGGCAATTAGTATAAAAGCACTGTTTCCCACTGTTTCTGAGGCTAATTCTTGAACCGTAAGTCTTTGACGCTTGATCTTGGCGGCATTCGTCTCAGCGCCTGGCAATTAGTATAGAAACACTGTTTCCCACTGTTTCTGAGGCTAATTATTGAACCGTAAGTCTTAGACGCTCGATCTTGGCGGCATTCGTCTCAGCGCCTGGCAATTAGTATAGAAGCACTGTCTTTGACTTCACTGGATGTTTCCCAGGCGAGCTATTGACAAGTAAATCCTAGACGCTCGATCTTGGTTACTTTCGCTTTCGCGGCTAGCAGCAAAGTTCAGAACCATGTTTCTGTGAATAACTCTTGAACCGTAAGTCACAGACGCTCGCTCTTGGCTGCATTCGTTTCAGCTCGTGGCAGCCAGTCTAAAAAACACTATCTTGGACTTCTCTGGATGTTTCCCAGGCGAGCTATTGACAAGTAAATCCTAGACGCTCGATCTTGGTTATTTTCGCTTTCGCGGCTGGCAGCAAAGTTCAGAACCATGTTTCTGTGAATAACTCTTGAACCGTAAGTCACAGACGCACGCTCTTGGTTGCATTCGTTTCAGCTCGTGGCAGCCTGTCTAAAAAACACTATCTTGGACTTCTCTGGATGTTTCCCAGGCGAGCTATTGGCAGCATGTTCAAAACCACTGTTTCTGAGGCTAATTCTTGAACCGTAAGTCATAGACGCTCGATCTTGGCGGCATTCGTCTCAGCGCCTGGCAATTAGTATAGAAGCACTGTTTCCCACTGTTTCTGAGGCTAATTCTTGAACCGTAAGTCATAGACGCTCGATCTTGGCGGCATTCGTCTCAGCGCCTGGCAATTAGTATAGAAGCACTGTCTTTGACTTATCTGGATTTTTCCCAGGCGAGCTATTCACAAGTAAATCCTAGACGCTCGATCTTGGTTACTTTCGCTTTCGCGGCTGGCAGCAAAGTTCAGAACCATGTTTCTGTGAATAACTCTTGAACCGTAAGTCACAGACGCTCGCTCTTGGCTGCATTCGTTTCAGCTCGTGGCAGCCAGTCTAAAAAACACTATCTTGGACTTCTCTGGATGTTTCCCAGGCGAGCTATTGGCAGCATGTTTAGAACCACTGTTTCTGAGGCTAATTCTTGAACCGTAAGTCATAGACGCTCGATCTTGGCGGCATTCGTCTCAGCGCCTGGCAATTAGTATAGAAACACTGTTTCCCACTGTTTCTGAGGCTAATTCTTGAACCGTAAGTCTTAGACGCTCGATCTTGGCGGCATTCGTCTCAGCGCCTGGCAATTAGTATAGAAGAACTGTCTTTGACTTCTCTGGATGTTTCCCAGGCGAGCTATTGACAAGTAAATCCTAGACGCTCGATCTTGGTTACTTTCGCTTTCGCGGCTGGCAGCAAAGTTCAGAACCATGTTTCTGTGAATAACTCTTGAACCGTAAGTCACAGACGCTCGCTCTTGGTTGCATTCGTTTCAGCTCGTGGCAGCCAGTCTAAAAAACACTATCTTGGACTTCTCTGGATGTTTCACAGGCGAGCTATTGGCAGCATGTTCAAAACCACAGTTTCTGAGGCTAATTCTTGAACCGTAAGTCATAGACGCTCGATCTTGGCGGCATTCGTCTCAGCGCCTGGCAATTAGTATAGAAGCACTGTTTCCCACTGTTTCTGAGGCTAATTCTTGAACCGTAAGTCTTAGACGCTTGATCTTGGCGGCATTCGTCTCAGCGCCTGGCAATTAGTATAGAAGCACTGTCTTTGACTTATCTGGATGTTTCCCAGGCGAGCTATTCACAAGTAAATCCTAGACGCTCGATCTTGGTTACTTTCGCTTTCGCGGCTGGCAGCAAAGTTCAGAACCATGTTTCTGAGAATAACTCTTGAACCGTAAGTCACAGACGCTCGCTCTTGGCTGCATTCGTTTCAGCTCGTGGCAGCCAGTCTAAAAAAACACTATCTTGGACTTCTCTGGATGTTTCCCAGGCGAGCTATAGGCAGCATGTTCAGAAACACTGTTTCTGAGGCTAATTCTTGAACCGTAAGTCATAGACGCTCGATCTTGGCGGCATTCGTTTCAGCGCCTGGCAATTAGTATAGAAGCACTGTCTTTGACTTCTCTGGATGTTTCCCAGGCGAGCTATTGACAAGTAAATCCTAGACGCTCGATCTTGGTTATTTTCGCTTTCGCGGCTGGCAGCAAAGTTCAGAACCATGTTTCTGTGAATAACTCTTGAACCGTAAGTGACAGACGCTCGCTCTTGGCTGCATTCGTTTCAGCTCGTGGCAGCCAGTCTAAAAAACACTATCTTGGACTTCTCTGGATGTTTCCCAGGCGAGCTATTGGCAGCATGTTTAGAACCACTGTTTCTGAGGCTAATTCTTGAACCGTAAGTCATAGACGCTCGATCTTGGCGGCATTCGTCTCAGCGCCTGGCAATTAGTATAAAAGCACTGTTTCCCACTGTTTCTGAGGCTAATTCTTGAACCGTAAGTCTTTGACGCTTGATCTTGGCGGCATTCGTCTCAGCGCCTGGCAATTAGTATAGAAACACTGTTTCCCACTGTTTCTGAGGCTAATTCTTGAACCGTAAGTCATAGACGCTCGATCTTGGCGGCATTCGTCTCAGCGCCTGGCAATTAGTATGGAAGCTGTCATGGGGTTCGTTAGGATAATACACGATCAACAGAGCCAGAGACGACAGGGCAACTCCAACAGGGTTTATTGCATCCAATGTTGACAGAACAAGTCACGTTCAATGCAGGAACAACACACAGTCCACAAGATAAGGTGATCCCAGGAACATCTTCAGAGTGCTGGCCTCAGCTTCAGCTCTCCTTCAGGTCTAAATCCAGAAGATCTCCATCCTCCCCAGGACAAGCCCTTATATCCACTCAGGGGGAGGAACATCTTGGCAGTTTCTAGTCACCATCATTATAATGACTTTAGTTTGTAGTCATACACTGTCTGTAAGTGAGTTGTGGTCCTTTGTGCTATTATGTGGATTGCCACAGCCAGGATGAGAACACAATGGGGAAGATAATTGGATCACCCTTGATTGCTGGTCTGCACCTGAGCTGAATATAACTGTGGTGCCTCCTGATGACCCCCTGTGGGGTCTGGACAATGACAACACTTTGTCTTGTGGACTTCACCTCTGACTCGTCCAATTGTCCATAGGCTGGAGACACGACCTGTGGTACTTGATTAGAGAGTTATCCCTCTCTGCTGAGGACTCACAATAAACCACATATAATGCACCATCACAACCTCTCCCCTCATATAATAAGTGAGCTGGCCATGTGGCCTACACAGGCCGCTGGCCACCTCACTCATAAGCCACTTATTACAGTTCAATAAGAACAGTCCACAGGCTGTAAAGAAAGTCCAGTCCACATGTACATCCGGGGCCAAGAGCAATGTCTGGAAACACAACCACGAAGTTCAAGACACTTCCACAAAAGTTCCACGTCATCTGTTCGCTTTGAAAGAGCTGATCCGGTGGCCTCCAGGACAGTCCAGCTCGTGAGATGGAGTCTCTGGGGTCTGGAGGTTTCTTGGGACCTTTTATCCAGTTTACAGGTTTCTGCAGGCTCCGAATCTCCCATCCAGACACTTTCCTCCCCAGTGCATCCCACCACCATATATTCGGTAATGCTGGCCGGCTATCTGACCCATCACCCAGGCAAAGATCATTCCAGAAAATACAGTCACTGTTCAGAATTGTAGTGAGTCCAGAGAAGTTGGTGGCAGAAGATGGGGAGATAGAAGTCCAATCGGTTTGAGAAAACAAGGGCCATGGGCATATTTGAAAAGGGTCTGAAGTCTCACCATCATGAAGGTCATCACTGCTGTTGGGACCAGTGTCTTGTTGTCCTTCGCAGCCTTGCTCCTCCAACACTCCTTCCACCATAGAACTCGCTGACACTCCAGTGTCATCCTCATCCATGTTGGAAGACTGTGCACTTGGAGAGGCCATACTGACCGTAATATCCACAACATCACTGGACAAAGACAAATCAGACCTCAAGGTAATAATACAGCTGGATTCCTCAACCTCTTGGAAATCCTGGGGTGAAGGGAATGCAGGAAACACATTGCCAGGAGAAGCACAAACATCATTGCTCACTAGTGGGGCTGTATCGTGTGACTTAACCTCAGTTGGGCTTTCAGAACTGGCACTGGTGATCTCAGTGCCAAAGATTTCAGGAGGTCTAGTGCTAGCCATATCGCCTGTGTCCTCATCATCCACACCAGTGCCACTTACATCTCCTGTATCTTCATCGTCCACACCAGTGCTAGCCACATCTCCTGCATCTTCATCATCCACAGGACCCGTTTCTGCAGATACCCTGACATCCTCTGTATGCACTCCTTCCAGTCCTGAATCAAGCCCAGAATCCTTTACTTCCTCCTGGTGCTCCCATGTCTTATGGTATAAGCTTCCCACAGACTTCACATCACTCACCTCAGGACACTCTGGAGCTTTCTCTGGAGATCTGTAGCGATCCGAGCCTGGAGCAGCAGCACAATCCTTATAACACTGTGCTGGCCGTTCACACCATGTTTGCGGCACCTCTCGCTCCGCTGTTGCCAGACACCAATTCCAGTCCCAGTCCCAGAACTTATCATCCTTGGAGGCCAAACATCCCAGAGCATCCATGGTCTCCTGGTGCAACTCCCGAGCTCGCACAAGGACTTGTTCCTTCCTTGCCATAGTTAGAGCCTTATCCCAAGCCCAACATTCAATGTCTTCTGTAAACTTTGGTCCAAGGCAGTCCATTGCCTCCTGGTAAAATACAATTGCTCTCCTCACGATAGACATCCTGGTGTTCAGACCTCTGTCCATCTCTCCTGCACTCTGTTGATCCCACTTCTGACACCAGTTGTCATGGGGTTCGTTAGGATAATACACGATCAACAGAGCCAGAGACGACAGGGCAACTCCAACAGGGTTTATTGCATCCAATGTTGACAGAACAAGTCACGTTCAATGCAGGAACAACACACAGTCCACAAGATAAGGTGATCCCAGGAACATCTTCAGAGTGCTGGCCTCAGCTTCAGCTCTCCTTCAGGTCTAAATCCAGAAGATCTCCATCCTCCCCAGGACAAGCCCTTATATCCACTCAGGGGGAGGAACATCTTGGCAGTTTCTAGTCACCATCATTATAATGACTTTAGTTTGTAGTCATACACTGTCTGTAAGTGAGTTGTGGTCCTTTGTGCTATTATGTGGATTGCCACAGCCAGGATGAGAACACAATGGGGAAGATAATTGGATCACCCTTGATTGCTGGTCTGCACCTGAGCTGAATATAACTGTGGTGCCTCCTGATGACCCCCTGTGGGGTCTGGACAATGACAACACTTTGTCTTGTGGACTTCACCTCTGACTCGTCCAATTGTCCATAGGCTGGAGACACGACCTGTGGTACTTGATTAGAGAGTTATCCCTCTCTGCTGAGGACTCACAATAAACCACATATAATGCACCATCACAGAAGCACTGTCTTTGACTTCTCTGGATGTTTCCCAGGCGAGCTATTGACAAGTAAATTCTAGACGCTCGATCTTGGTTATTTTCGCTTTCGCGGCTGGCAGCAAAGTTCAGAACCATGTTTCTGTGAATAACTCTTGAACCGTAAGTCACAGACGCACGCTCTTGGTTGCATTCGTTTCAGCTCGTGGCAGCCTGTCTAAAAAACACTATCTTGGACTTCTCTGGATGTTTCCCAGGCGAGCTATTGGCAGCATGTTCAAAACCACTGTTTCTGAGGCTAATTCTTGAACCGTAAGTCATAGACGCTCGATCTTGGCGGCATTCGTCTCAGCGCCTGGCAATTAGTATAGAAGCACTGTTTCCCACTGTTTCTGAGGCTAATTCTTGAACCGTAAGTCATAGACGCTCGATCTTGGCGGCATTCGTCTCAGCGCCTGGCAATTAGTATAGAAGCACTGTCTTTGACTTATCTGGATTTTTCCCAGGCGAGCTATTCACAAGTAAATCCTAGACGCTCGATCTTGGTTACTTTCGCTTTCGCGGCTGGCAGCAAAGTTCAGAACCATGTTTCTGTGAATAACTCTTGAACCGTAAGTCACAGACGCTCGCTCTTGGCTGCATTCGTTTCAGCTCGTGGCAGCCAGTCTAAAAAACACTATCTTGGACTTCTCTGGATGTTTCCCAGGCGAGCTATTGGCAGCATGTTTAGAACCACTGTTTCTGAGGCTAATTCTTGAACCGTAAGTCATAGACGCTCGATCTTGGCGGCATTCGTCTCAGCGCCTGGCAATTAGTATAGAAACACTGTTTCCCACTGTTTCTGAGGCTAATTCTTGAACCGTAAGTCTTAGACGCTCGATCTTGGCGGCATTCGTCTCAGCGCCTGGCAATTAGTATAGAAGAACTGTCTTTGACTTCTCTGGATGTTTCCCAGGCGAGCTATTGACAAGTAAATCCTAGACGCTCGATCTTGGTTACTTTCGCTTTCGCGGCTGGCAGCAAAGTTCAGAACCATGTTTCTGTGAATAACTCTTGAACCGTAAGTCACAGACGCTCGCTCTTGGTTGCATTCGTTTCAGCTCGTGGCAGCCAGTCTAAAAAACACTATCTTGGACTTCTCTGGATGTTTCACAGGCGAGCTATTGGCAGCATGTTCAAAACCACAGTTTCTGAGGCTAATTCTTGAACCGTAAGTCATAGACGCTCGATCTTGGCGGCATTCGTCTCAGCGCCTGGCAATTAGTATAGAAGCACTGTTTCCCACTGTTTCTGAGGCTAATTCTTGAACCGTAAGTCTTAGACGCTTGATCTTGGCGGCATTCGTCTCAGCGCCTGGCAATTAGTATAGAAGCACTGTCTTTGACTTATCTGGATGTTTCCCAGGCGAGCTATTCACAAGTAAATCCTAGACGCTCGATCTTGGTTACTTTCGCTTTCGCGGCTGGCAGCAAAGTTCAGAACCATGTTTCTGAGAATAACTCTTGAACCGTAAGTCACAGACGCTCGCTCTTGGCTGCATTCGTTTCAGCTCGTGGCAGCCAGTCTAAAAAAACACTATCTTGGACTTCTCTGGATGTTTCCCAGGCGAGCTATAGGCAGCATGTTCAGAAACACTGTTTCTGAGGCTAATTCTTGAACCGTAAGTCATAGACGCTCGATCTTGGCGGCATTCGTTTCAGCGCCTGGCAATTAGTATAGAAGCACTGTCTTTGACTTCTCTGGATGTTTCCCAGGCGAGCTATTGACAAGTAAATCCTAGACGCTCGATCTTGGTTATTTTCGCTTTCGCGGCTGGCAGCAAAGTTCAGAACCATGTTTCTGTGAATAACTCTTGAACCGTAAGTGACAGACGCTCGCTCTTGGCTGCATTCGTTTCAGCTCGTGGCAGCCAGTCTAAAAAACACTATCTTGGACTTCTCTGGATGTTTCCCAGGCGAGCTATTGGCAGCATGTTTAGAACCACTGTTTCTGAGGCTAATTCTTGAACCGTAAGTCATAGACGCTCGATCTTGGCGGCATTCGTCTCAGCGCCTGGCAATTAGTATAAAAGCACTGTTTCCCACTGTTTCTGAGGCTAATTCTTGAACCGTAAGTCTTTGACGCTTGATCTTGGCGGCATTCGTCTCAGCGCCTGGCAATTAGTATAGAAACACTGTTTCCCACTGTTTCTGAGGCTAATTCTTGAACCGTAAGTCATAGACGCTCGATCTTGGCGGCATTCGTCTCAGCGCCTGGCAATTAGTATGGAAGCTGTCATGGGGTTCGTTAGGATAATACACGATCAACAGAGCCAGAGACGACAGGGCAACTCCAACAGGGTTTATTGCATCCAATGTTGACAGAACAAGTCACGTTCAATGCAGGAACAACACACAGTCCACAAGATAAGGTGATCCCAGGAACATCTTCAGAGTGCTGGCCTCAGCTTCAGCTCTCCTTCAGGTCTAAATCCAGAAGATCTCCATCCTCCCCAGGACAAGCCCTTATATCCACTCAGGGGGAGGAACATCTTGGCAGTTTCTAGTCACCATCATTATAATGACTTTAGTTTGTAGTCATACACTGTCTGTAAGTGAGTTGTGGTCCTTTGTGCTATTATGTGGATTGCCACAGCCAGGATGAGAACACAATGGGGAAGATAATTGGATCACCCTTGATTGCTGGTCTGCACCTGAGCTGAATATAACTGTGGTGCCTCCTGATGACCCCCTGTGGGGTCTGGACAATGACAACACTTTGTCTTGTGGACTTCACCTCTGACTCGTCCAATTGTCCATAGGCTGGAGACACGACCTGTGGTACTTGATTAGAGAGTTATCCCTCTCTGCTGAGGACTCACAATAAACCACATATAATGCACCATCACAACCTCTCCCCTCATATAATAAGTGAGCTGGCCATGTGGCCTACACAGGCCGCTGGCCACCTCACTCATAAGCCACTTATTACAGTTCAATAAGAACAGTCCACAGGCTGTAAAGAAAGTCCAGTCCACATGTACATCCGGGGCCAAGAGCAATGTCTGGAAACACAACCACGAAGTTCAAGACACTTCCACAAAAGTTCCACGTCATCTGTTCGCTTTGAAAGAGCTGATCCGGTGGCCTCCAGGACAGTCCAGCTCGTGAGATGGAGTCTCTGGGGTCTGGAGGTTTCTTGGGACCTTTTATCCAGTTTACAGGTTTCTGCAGGCTCCGAATCTCCC
This sequence comes from Rhinoderma darwinii, assembly GCF_050947455.1. Lineage (NCBI taxonomy): Eukaryota > Metazoa > Chordata > Amphibia > Anura > Rhinodermatidae > Rhinoderma > Rhinoderma darwinii. The sequence goes on from NW_027462348.1 coordinate 37,901, forward strand.
ATCCAGACACTTTCCTCCCCAGTGCATCCCACCACCATATATTCGGTAATGCTGGCCGGCTATCTGACCCATCACCCAGGCAAAGATCATTCCAGAAAATACAGTCACTGTTCAGAATTGTAGTGAGTCCAGAGAAGTTGGTGGCAGAAGATGGGGAGATAGAAGTCCAATCGGTTTGAGAAAACAAGGGCCATGGGCATATTTGAAAAGGGTCTGAAGTCTCACCATCATGAAGGTCATCACTGCTGTTGGGACCAGTGTCTTGTTGTCCTTCGCAGCCTTGCTCCTCCAACACTCCTTCCACCATAGAACTCGCTGACACTCCAGTGTCATCCTCATCCATGTTGGAAGACTGTGCACTTGGAGAGGCCATACTGACCGTAATATCCACAACATCACTGGACAAAGACAAATCAGACCTCAAGGTAATAATACAGCTGGATTCCTCAACCTCTTGGAAATCCTGGGGTGAAGGGAATGCAGGAAACACATTGCCAGGAGAAGCACAAACATCATTGCTCACTAGTGGGGCTGTATCGTGTGACTTAACCTCAGTTGGGCTTTCAGAACTGGCACTGGTGATCTCAGTGCCAAAGATTTCAGGAGGTCTAGTGCTAGCCATATCGCCTGTGTCCTCATCATCCACACCAGTGCCACTTACATCTCCTGTATCTTCATCGTCCACACCAGTGCTAGCCACATCTCCTGCATCTTCATCATCCACAGGACCCGTTTCTGCAGATACCCTGACATCCTCTGTATGCACTCCTTCCAGTCCTGAATCAAGCCCAGAATCCTTTACTTCCTCCTGGTGCTCCCATGTCTTATGGTATAAGCTTCCCACAGACTTCACATCACTCACCTCAGGACACTCTGGAGCTTTCTCTGGAGATCTGTAGCGATCCGAGCCTGGAGCAGCAGCACAATCCTTATAACACTGTGCTGGCCGTTCACACCATGTTTGCGGCACCTCTCGCTCCGCTGTTGCCAGACACCAATTCCAGTCCCAGTCCCAGAACTTATCATCCTTGGAGGCCAAACATCCCAGAGCATCCATGGTCTCCTGGTGCAACTCCCGAGCTCGCACAAGGACTTGTTCCTTCCTTGCCATAGTTAGAGCCTTATCCCAAGCCCAACATTCAATGTCTTCTGTAAACTTTGGTCCAAGGCAGTCCATTGCCTCCTGGTAAAATACAATTGCTCTCCTCACGATAGACATCCTGGTGTTCAGACCTCTGTCCATCTCTCCTGCACTCTGTTGATCCCACTTCTGACACCAGTTGTCATGGGGTTCGTTAGGATAATACACGATCAACAGAGCCAGAGACGACAGGGCAACTCCAACAGGGTTTATTGCATCCAATGTTGACAGAACAAGTCACGTTCAATGCAGGAACAACACACAGTCCACAAGATAAGGTGATCCCAGGAACATCTTCAGAGTGCTGGCCTCAGCTTCAGCTCTCCTTCAGGTCTAAATCCAGAAGATCTCCATCCTCCCCAGGACAAGCCCTTATATCCACTCAGGGGGAGGAACATCTTGGCAGTTTCTAGTCACCATCATTATAATGACTTTAGTTTGTAGTCATACACTGTCTGTAAGTGAGTTGTGGTCCTTTGTGCTATTATGTGGATTGCCACAGCCAGGATGAGAACACAATGGGGAAGATAATTGGATCACCCTTGATTGCTGGTCTGCACCTGAGCTGAATATAACTGTGGTGCCTCCTGATGACCCCCTGTGGGGTCTGGACAATGACAACACTTTGTCTTGTGGACTTCACCTCTGACTCGTCCAATTGTCCATAGGCTGGAGACACGACCTGTGGTACTTGATTAGAGAGTTATCCCTCTCTGCTGAGGACTCACAATAAACCACATATAATGCACCATCACAGAAGCACTGTCTTTGACTTCTCTGGATGTTTCCCAGGCGAGCTATTGACAAGTAAATTCTAGACGCTCGATCTTGGTTATTTTCGCTTTCGCGGCTGGCAGCAAAGTTCAGAACCATGTTTCTGTGAATAACTCTTGAACCGTAAGTCACAGACGCACGCTCTTGGTTGCATTCGTTTCAGCTCGTGGCAGCCTGTCTAAAAAACACTATCTTGGACTTCTCTGGATGTTTCCCAGGCGAGCTATTGGCAGCATGTTCAAAACCACTGTTTCTGAGGCTAATTCTTGAACCGTAAGTCATAGACGCTCGATCTTGGCGGCATTCGTTTCAGCGCCGGGCAATTAGTATAGAAGCACTGTTTCCCACTGTTTCTGAGGCTAATTCTTGAACCGTAAGTCTTAGACGCTTGATCTTGGCGGCATTCGTCTCAGCGCCTGGCAATTAGTATAGCTGCACTGTCTTTGACTTCTCTGGATGTTTTCCAGGCGAGCTATTCACAAGTAAATCCTAGACGCTCGATCTTGGTTGCTTTCGCTTTCGCGGCTGGCAGCAAAGTTCAGAACTATGTTTATGTGAATAACTTTTGAACCGTAAGTCACAGACGCTCGCTCTTGGCTGCATTCGTTTCAGCTCGTGGCAGCCAGTCTAAAAAACACTATCTTGGACTTCTCTGGATGTTTCCCAGGCGAGCTATTGGCAGCATGTTTAGAACCACTGTTTCTGAGGCTAATTCTTGAACCGTAAGTCATAGACGCTCGATCTTGGCGGCATTCGTCTCAGCGCCTGGCAATTAGTATAAAAGCACTGTTTCCCGCTGTTTCTGAGGCTAATTCTTGAACCGTAAGTCTTTGACGCTTGATCTTGGCGGCATTCGTCTCAGCGCCTGGCAATTAGTATAGAAACACTGTTTCCCACTGTTTCTGAGGCTAATTCTTGAACCGTAAGTCTTAGACGCTCGATCTTGGCGGCATTCGTCTCAGCGCCTGGCAATTAGTATAGAAGCACTGTCTTTGACTTCACTGGATGTTTCCCAGGCGAGCTATTGACAAGTAAATCCTAGACGCTCGATCTTGGTTACTTTCGCTTTCGCGGCTAGCAGCAAAGTTCAGAACCATGTTTCTGTGAATAACTCTTGAACCGTAAGTCACAGACGCTCGCTCTTGGCTGCATTCGTTTCAGCTCGTGGCAGCCAGTCTAAAAAAACACTATCTTGGACTTCTCTGGATGTTTCCCAGGCGAGCAATTGGCAGCATGTTTAGAACCACTGTTTCTGAGGCTAATTCTTGAACCGTAAGTCATAGACGCTCGATCTTGGCGGCATTCGTCTCAGCGCCTGGCAATTAGTATAAAAGCACTGTTTCCCACTGTTTCTGAGGCTAATTCTTGAACCGTAAGTCTTTGACGCTTGATCTTGGCGGCATTCGTCTCAGCGCCTGGCAATTAGTATAGAAACACTGTTTCCCACTGTTTCTGAGGCTAATTCTTGAACCGTAAGTCTTAGACGCTCGATCTTGGCGGCATTCGTCTCAGCGCCTGGCAATTAGTATTGAAGCACTGTCTTTGACTTCTCTGGATGTATCCCAGGCGAGCTATTGACAAGTAAATCCTAGACGCTCGATCTTGGTTACTTTCGCTTTCGCGGCTGGCAGCAAAGTTCAGAACCATGTTTCTGTGAATAACTCTTGAACCGTAAGTCACAGACGCTCGCTCTTGGCTGCATTCGTTTCAGCTCGTGGCAGCCAGTCTAAAAAAACACTATCTTGGACTTCTCTGGATGTTTCCCAGGCGAGATATTGGCAGCATGTTCAGAACCACTGTTTCTGAGGCTAATTCTTGAACCGTAAGTCATAGACGCTCGATCTTGGCGGCATTTGTCTCAGCGCCTGGCAATTAGTATAGAAGCACTGTCTTTGACTTCTCTGGATGTTTCCCAGGCGAGCTATTGAAAAGTAAATCCTAGACGCTCGATCTTGGTTATTTTCGCTTTCGCGGCTGGCAGCAATGTTCAGAACCATGTTTCTGTGAATAACTCTTGAACCGTAAGTCACAGACGCTCGCTCTTGGTTGCATTCGTTTCAGCTCGTGGCAGCCAGTCTAAAAAACACTATCTTGGACTTCTCTGGATGTTTCCCAGGCGAGCTATTGGCAGCATGATCAGAACCACTGTTTCTGAGGCTAATTCTTGAACCGTAAGTCATAGACGCTCGATCTTGGCGGCATTCGTCTCAGCGCCTGGCAATTAGTATAAAAGCACTGTTTCCCACTGTTTCTGAGGCTAATTCTTGAACCGTAAGTCTTTGACGCTTGATCTTGGCGGCATTCGTCTCAGCGCCTGGCAATTAGTATAGAAACACTGTTTCCCACTGTTTCTGAGGCTAATTCTTGAACCGTAAGTCTTAGACGCTCGATCTTGGCGGCATTCGTCTCAGCGCCTGGCAATTAGTATTGAAGCACTGTCTTTGACTTCTCTGGATGTATCCCAGGCGAGCTATTGACAAGTAAATCCTAGACGCTCGATCTTGGTTACTTTCGCTTTCGCGGCTGGCAGCAAAGTTCAGAACCATGTTTCTGTGAATAACTCTTGAACCGTAAGTCACAGACGCTCGCTCTTGGTTGCATTCGTTTCAGCTCGTGGCAGCCAGTCTAAAAAACACTATCTTGGACTTCTCTGGATGTTTCCCAGGCGAGCTATTGGCAGCATGTTTAGAACCACTGTTTCTGAGGCTAATTCTTGAACCGTAAGTCATAGACGCTCGATCTTGGCGGCATTCGTCTCAGCGCCTGGCAATTAGTATAAAAGCACTGTTTCCCACTGTTTCTGAGGCTAATTCTTGAACCGTAAGTCTTTGACGCTTGATCTTGGCGGCATTCGTCTCAGCGCCTGGCAATTAGTATAGAAACACTGTTTCCCACTGTTTCTGAGGCTAATTCTTGAACCGTAAGTCTTAGACGCTCGATCTTGGCGGCATTCGTCTCAGCGCCTGGCAATTAGTATAGAAGCACTGTCTTTGACTTCTCTGGATGTTTCCCAGGCGAGCTATTGACAAGTAAATCCTAGACGCTCGATCTTGGTTATTTTCGCTTTCGCGGCTGGCAGCAAAGTTCAGAACCATGTTTCTGTGAATAACTCTTGAACCGTAAGTCACAGACGCTCGCTCTTGGCTGCATTCGTTTCAGCTCGTGGCAGCCAGTCTAAAAAACACTATCTTGGACTTCTCTGGATGTTTCCCAGGCGAGCCATTGGCAGCATGTTCAGAACCACTGTTTCTGAGGCTAATTCTTGAACCGTAAGTCATAGACGCTCGATCTTGGCGGCATTTGTCTCAGCGCCTGGCAATTAGTATAGAAGCACTGTGTTTGACTTCTCTGGATGTTTCCCAGGCGAGCTATTGACAAGTAAATCCTAGACGCTCGATCTTGGTTATTTTCGCTTTCGCGGCTGGCAGCAAAGTTCAGAACCATGTTTCTGCGAATAACTCTTGAACCGTAAGTCACAGACGCTCGCTCTTGGCTGCATTCGTTTCAGCTCGTGGCAGCCAGTCTAAAAAACACTATCTTGGACTTCTCTGGATGTTTCCCAGGTGAGCTATTGGCAGCATGTTCAGAACCACTGTTTCTGAGGCTAATTCTTGAACCGTAAGTCATAGACGCTCGATTTTGGCGGCATTCGTCTCAGCGCCTGGCAATTAGTATAAAAGCACTGTTTCCCACTGTTTCTGAGGCTAATTCTTGAACCGTAAGTCTTTGACGCTTGATCTTGGCGGCATTCGTCTCAGCACCTGGCAATTAGTATAGAAGCACTGTCTTTGACTTCTCTGGATGTTTCCCAGGCGAGCTATTGACAAGTAAATCCTAGACGCTCGATCTTGGTTATTTTCGCTTTCGCGGCTGGCAGCAAAGTTCCGAACCATGTTTCTGTGAATAACTCTTGAACCGTAAGTCACAGACGCTCGCTCTTGGCTGCATTCGTTTCAGCTCGTGGCAGCCAGTCTAAAAAAAAACACTATCTTGGACTTCTCTGGATGTTTCCCAGGCGAGCTATTGGCAGCATGTTCAGAACCACTGTTTCTGAGGCTAATTCTTGAACCGTAAGTCATAGACGCTCGATCTTGGCGGCATTCGTCTCAGCGCCTGGCAATTAGTATAGAAGCACTGTCTTTGACTTCTCTGGATGTTTCCCAGGCGAGCTATTGACAAGTAAATCCTAGACGCTCGATCTTGGTTATTTTCGCTTTCGCGGCTGGCAGCAAAGTTCAGAACCATGTTTATGTGAATAACTCTTGAACCGTAAGTCACAGACGCTCGCTCTTGGCTGCATGCGTTTCAGCTCGTGGCAGCCAGTCTAAAAAAACACTATCTTGGACTTCTTTGGATGTTTCCCAGGCGAGCTATTGGCAGCATGTTCAGAACCACTGTTTCTGAGGCTAATTCTTGAACCGTAAGTCATAGACGCTCGATCTTGGCGGCATTCGTCTCAGCGCCTGGCAATTAGTATAGAAGCACTGTTTCCCACTGTTTCTGAGGCTAATTCTTGAACCGTAAGTCTTAGACGCTTGATCTTGGCGGCATTCGTCTCAGCGCCTGGCAATTAGTATAGCTGCACAGTCTTTGACTTCTCTGGATGTTTTCCAGGCGAGCTATTCACAAGTAAATCCTAGACGCTCGATCTTGGTTGCTTTCGCTTTCGCGGCTGGCAGCAAAGTTCAGAACCATTTTTATGTGAATAACTTTTGAACCGTAAGTCACAGACGCTCGCTCTTGGCTGCATTCGTTTCAGCTCGTGGCAGCCAGTCTAAAAAACACTATCTTGGACTTCTCTGGATGTTTCCCCGGCGAGCTATTGGCAGCATGTTCAAAACCACTGTTTCTGAGGCTAATTCTTGAACCGTAAGTCATAGACGCTCGATCTTGGCGGCATTCGTCTCAGCGCCTGGCAATTAGTATAGAAGCACTGTTTCCCACTGTTTCTGAGGCTAATTCTTGAACCGTAAGTCTTAGACGCTTGATCTTGGCGGCATTCGTCTCAGCGCCTGGCAATTAGTATGGAAGCACTATCTTTGACTTCTCTGGATGTTTCCCAGGCGAGCTATTGACAAGTAAATCCTAGACGCTCGATCTTGGTTATTTTCGCTTTCGCGGCTGGCAGCAAAGTTCAGAACCATGTTTCTGTGAATAACTCTTGAACCGTAAGTGACAGACGCTCGCTCTTGGCTGCATTCGTTTCAGCTCGTGGCAGTCAGTCTAAAAAACACTATCTTGGACTTCTCTGGATGTTTCCCAGGCGAGCTATTGGCAGCATGTTTAGAACCACTGTTTCTGAGGCTAATTCTTGAACCGTAAGTCATAGACGCTCGATCTTGGCGGCATTCGTCTCAGCGCCTGGCAATTAGTATAGAAGTACTGTTTCCCACTGTTTCTGAGGCTAATTCTTGAACCGTAAGTCTTAGACGCTTGATCTTGGCGGCATTCGTCTCAGCGCCTGGCAATTAGTATAGAAGCACTGTCTTTGACTTCTCTGGATGTTTCCCAGGCGAGCTATTCACAAGTAAATCCTAGACGCTCGATCTTGGTTACTTTCGCTTTCGCGGCTGGCAGCAAAGTTCAGAACCATGTTTCTGTGAATAACTCTTGAACCGTAAGTGACAGACGCTCGCTATTGGCTGCTTTCGTTTCAGCTCGTGGCAGCCAGTCTAAAAAACACTATCTTGGACTTCTCTGGATGTTTCTCAGGCGAGCTATTGGCAGCATGTTCAGAACCACTGTTTCTGAGGCTAATTCTTGAACCGTAAGTCATAGACGCTCGATCTTGGCTGCATTCGTCTCAGCACCTGGAAATTAGTATAGAAGCACTGTTTCCCACTGTTTCTGAGGCTAATTCTTGAACCGTAAGTCATAGACTCTCGATCTTGGCGGCATTTGTCTCAGCGCCTGGCAATTAGTATAGAAGCACTGTCTTTGACTTCACTGGATGTTTCCCAGGCGAGCTATTGACAAGTAAATCCTAGACGCTCGATCTTGGTTATTTTCGCTTTCGCGGCTGGCAGCAAAGTTCAGAACCATGTTTATGAGAATAACTTTTGAACCGTAAGTCACAGACGCTTGCTCTTGGCTGCATTCGTTTCAGCTCGTGGCAGCCAGTCTAAAAAAAACACTATCTTGGACTTCTCTGGATGTTTCCCAGGCGAGCTATTGGCAGCATGTTCAGAACCACTTTTTCTGAGGCTAATTCTTGAACCGTAAGTCATAGACGCTCGATCTTGGCGGCATTCGTCTCAGCGCCTGGCAATTAGTATAGAAGCACTGTCTTTGACTTCTCTGGATGTTTCCCAGGCGAGCTATTCACAAGTAAATCCTAGACGCTCGATCTTGGTTACTTTCGCTTTCGCGGCTGGCAGCAAAGTTCAGAACCATGTTTCTGTGAATAACTCTTGAACCGTAAGTGACAGACGCTCGCTATTGGCTGCTTTCGTTTCAGCTCGTGGCAGCCAGTCTAAAAAACACTATCTTGGACTTCTCTGGATGTTTCTCAGGCGAGCTATTGGCAGCATGTTCAGAACCACTGTTTCTGAGGCTAATTCTTGAACCGTAAGTCATAGACGCTCGATCTTGGACTGCATCTCGATCTCAGCACCTGGCGAATTAGTATAGAAGCACTGTTCAGAACCACTGTTTCTGAGGCTAATTCTTGAACCGTAAGTCATAGACGCTCGATCTTGGCTGCATTCGTCTCAGCACCTGGAAATTAGTATAGAAGCACTGTTTCCCACTGTTTCTGAGGCTAATTCTTGAACCGTAAGTCATAGACTCTCGATCTTGGCGGCATTTGTCTCAGCGCCTGGCAATTAGTATAGAAGCACTGTCTTTGACTTCACTGGATGTTTCCCAGGCGAGCTATTGACAAGTAAATCCTAGACGCTCGATCTTGGTTATTTTCGCTTTCGCGGCTGGCAGCAAAGTTCCGAACCATGTTTCTGTGAATAACTCTTGAACCGTAAGTCACAGACGCTCGCTCTTGGCTGCATTCGTTTCAGCTCGTGGCAGCCAGTCTAAAAAACACTATCTTGGACTTCTCTGGATGTTTCCCAGGCGAGCTATTGGCAGCATGTTTTGAACCACTGTTTCTGAGGCTAATTCTTGAACCGTAAGTCATAGACGCTCGATCTTGGCGGCATTCGTCTCAGCGCCTGGCAATTAGTATAGAAGCACTGTTTCCCACTGTTTCTGAGGCTAATTCTTGAACCGTAAGTCTTAGACGCTTGATCTTGGCGGCATTCGTCTCAGCGCCTGGCAATTAGTATAGAAGCACTGTCTTTGACTTCTCTGGATGTTTCCCAGGCGAGCTATTCACAAGTAAATCCTAGACGCTCGATCTTGGTTACTTTCGCTTTCGCGGCTGGCAGCAAAGTTCAGAACCATGTTTCTGTGAATAACTCTTGAACCGTAAGTGACAGACGCTCGCTATTGGCTGCTTTCGTTTCAGCTCGTGGCAGCCAGTCTAAAAAACAGTATCTTGGACTTCTCTGGATGTTTCTCAGGCGAGCTATTGGCAGCATGTTCAGAACCACTGTTTCTGAGGCTAATTCTTGAACCGTAAGTCATAGACGCTCGATCTTGGCGGCATTCGTCTCAGCGCCTGGCAATTAGTATAGAAGCACTGTTTCCCACTGTTTCTGAGGCTAATTCTTGAACCGTAAGTCTTAGACGCTTGATCTTGGCGGCATTTGTCTCAGCGCCTGGCAATTAGTATAGAAGCACTGTCTTTGACTTCACTGGATGTTTCCCAGGCGAGCTATTGACAAGTAAATCCTAGACGCTCGATCTTGGTTATTTTCGCTTTCGCGGCTGGCAGCAAAGTTCAGAACCATGTTTATGAGAATAACTTTTGAACCGTAAGTCACAGACGCTCGCTCTTGGCTGCATTCGTTTCAGCTCGTGGCAGCCAGTCTAAAAAAAAACACTATCTTGGACTTCTCTGGATGTTTCCCAGGCGAGCTATTGGCAGCATGTTCAGAACCACTGTTTCTGAGGCTAATTATTGAACCGTAAGTCATAGACGCTCGATCTTGGCGGCATTCGTCTCAGCGCCTGGCAATTAGTATAGAAGCACTGTCTTTGACTTCTCTGGATGTTTCCCAGGCGAGCTATTGACAAGTAAATCCTAGACGCTCGATCTTGGTTATTTTCGCTTTCGCGGCTGGCAGCAAAGTTCAGAACCATGTTTATGTGAATAACTCTTGAACCGTAAGTCACAGACGCTCGCTCTTGGCTGCATGCGTTTCAGCTCGTGGCAGCCAGTCTAAAAAAACACTATCTTGGACTTCTTTGGATGTTTCCCAGGCGAGCTATTGGCAGCATGTTTTGAACCACTGTTTCTGAGGCTAATTCTTGAACCGTAAGTCATAGACGCTCGATCTTGGCGGCATTCGTCTCAGCGCCTGGCAATTAGTATAGAAGCACTGTTTCCCACTGTTTCTGAGGCTAATTCTTGAACCGTAAGTCTTAGACGCTTGATCTTGGCGGCATTCGTCTCAGCGCCTGGCAATTAGTATAGAAGCACTGTCTTTGACTTCTCTGGATGTTTCCCAGGCGAGCTATTCACAAGTAAATCCTAGACGCTCGATCTTGGTTACTTTCGCTTTCGCGGCTGGCAGCAAAGTTCAGAACCATGTTTCTGTGAATAACTCTTGAACCGTAAGTGACAGACGCTCGCTATTGGCTGCTTTCGTTTCAGCTCGTGGCAGCCAGTCTAAAAAACAGTATCTTGGACTTCTCTGGATGTTTCTCAGGCGAGCTATTGGCAGCATGTTCAGAACCACTGTTTCTGAGGCTAATTCTTGAACCGTAAGTCATAGACGCTCGATCTTGGCGGCATTCGTCTCAGCGCCTGGCAATTAGTATAGAAGCACTGTTTCCCACTGTTTCTGAGGCTAATTCTTGAACCGTAAGTCTTAGACGCTTGATCTTGGCGGCATTTGTCTCAGCGCCTGGCAATTAGTATAGAAGCACTGTCTTTGACTTCACTGGATGTTTCCCAGGCGAGCTATTGACAAGTAAATCCTAGACGCTCGATCTTGGTTATTTTCGCTTTCGCGGCTGGCAGCAAAGTTCAGAACCATGTTTATGAGAATAACTTTTGAACCGTAAGTCACAGACGCTCGCTCTTGGCTGCATTCGTTTCAGCTCGTGGCAGCCAGTCTAAAAAAAAACACTATCTTGGACTTCTCTGGATGTTTCCCAGGCGAGCTATTGGCAGCATGTTCAGAACCACTGTTTCTGAGGCTAATTATTGAACCGTAAGTCATAGACGCTCGATCTTGGCGGCATTCGTCTCAGCGCCTGGCAATTAGTATAGAAGCACTGTCTTTGACTTCTCTGGATGTTTCCCAGGCGAGCTATTGACAAGTAAATCCTAGACGCTCGATCTTGGTTATTTTCGCTTTCGCGGCTGGCAGCAAAGTTCAGAACCATGTTTATGTGAATAACTCTTGAACCGTAAGTCACAGACGCTCGCTCTTGGCTGCATGCGTTTCAGCTCGTGGCAGCCAGTCTAAAAAAACACTATCTTGGACTTCTTTGGATGTTTCCCAGGCGAGCTATTGGCAGCATGTTTTGAACCACTGTTTCTGAGGCTAATTCTTGAACCGTAAGTCATAGACGCTCGATCTTGGCGGCATTCGTCTCAGCGCCTGGCAATTAGTATAGAAGCACTGTTTCCCACTGTTTCTGAGGCTAATTCTTGAACCGTAAGTCTTAGACGCTTGATCTTGGCGGCATTCGTCTCAGCGCCTGGCAATTAGTATAGAAGCACTGTCTTTGACTTCTCTGGATGTTTCCCAGGCGAGCTATTCACAAGTAAATCCTAGACGCTCGATCTTGGTTACTTTCGCTTTCGCGGCTGGCAGCAAAGTTCAGAACCATGTTTCTGTGAATAACTCTTGAACCGTAAGTGACAGACGCTCGCTATTGGCTGCTTTCGTTTCAGCTCGTGGCAGCCAGTCTAAAAAACAGTATCTTGGACTTCTCTGGATGTTTCTCAGGCGAGCTATTGGCAGCATGTTCAGAACCACTGTTTCTGAGGCTAATTCTTGAACCGTAAGTCATAGACGCTCGATCTTGGCGGCATTCGTCTCAGCGCCTGGCAATTAGTATAGAAGCACTGTTTCCCACTGTTTCTGAGGCTAATTCTTGAACCGTAAGTCTTAGACGCTTGATCTTGGCGGCATTTGTCTCAGCGCCTGGCAATTAGTATAGAAGCACTGTCTTTGACTTCACTGGATGTTTCCCAGGCGAGCTATTGACAAGTAAATCCTAGACGCTCGATCTTGGTTATTTTCGCTTTCGCGGCTGGCAGCAAAGTTCAGAACCATGTTTATGAGAATAACTTTTGAACCGTAAGTCACAGACGCTCGCTCTTGGCTGCATTCGTTTCAGCTCGTGGCAGCCAGTCTAAAAAAAAACACTATCTTGGACTTCTCTGGATGTTTCCCAGGCGAGCTATTGGCAGCATGTTCAGAACCACTGTTTCTGAGGCTAATTATTGAACCGTAAGTCATAGACGCTCGATCTTGGCGGCATTCGTCTCAGCGCCTGGCAATTAGTATAGAAGCACTGTCTTTGACTTCTCTGGATGTTTCCCAGGCGAGCTATTGACAAGTAAATCCTAGACGCTCGATCTTGGTTATTTTCGCTTTCGCGGCTGGCAGCAAAGTTCAGAACCATGTTTATGTGAATAACTCTTGAACCGTAAGTCACAGACGCTCGCTCTTGGCTGCATGCGTTTCAGCTCGTGGCAGCCAGTCTAAAAAAACACTATCTTGGACTTCTTTGGATGTTTCCCAGGCGAGCTATTGGCAGCATGTTCAGAACCACTGTTTCTGAGGCTAATTCTTGAACCGTAAGTCATAGACGCTCGATCTTGGCGGCATTCGTCTCAGCGCCTGGCAATTAGTATAGAAGCACTGTTTCCCACTGTTTCTGAGGCTAATTCTTGAACCGTAAGTCTTAGACGCTTGATCTTGGCGGCATTCGTCTCAGCGCCTGGCAATTAGTATAGCTGCACAGTCTTTGACTTCTCTGGATGTTTTCCAGGCGAGCTATTCACAAGTAAATCCTAGACGCTCGATCTTGGTTGCTTTCGCTTTCGCGGCTGGCAGCAAAATTCAGAACCATGTTTATGTGAATAACTTTTGAACCGTAAGTCACAGACGCTCGCTCTTGGCTGCATTCGTTTCAGCTCGTGGCAGCCAGTCTAAAAAACACTATCTTGGACTTCTCTGGATGTTTCCCCGGCGAGCTATTGGCAGCATGTTCAAAACCACTGTTTCTGAGGCTAATTCTTGAACCGTAAGTCATAGACGCTCGATCTTGGCGGCATTCGTCTCAGCGCCTGGCAATTAGTATAGAAGCACTGTTTCCCACTGTTTCTGAGGCTAATTCTTGAACCGTAAGTCTTAGACGCTTGATCTTGGCGGCATTCGTCTCAGCGCCTGGCAATTAGTATGGAAGCACTATCTTTGACTTCTCTGGATGTTTCCCAGGCGAGCTATTGACAAGTAAATCCTAGACGCTCGATCTTGGTTATTTTCGCTTTCGCGGCTGGCAGCAAAGTTCAGAACCATGTTTCTGTGAATAACTCTTGAACCGTAAGTGACAGACGCTCGCTCTTGGCTGCATTCGTTTCAGCTCGTGGCAGTCAGTCTAAAAAACACTATCTTGGACTTCTCTGGATGTTTCCCAGGCGAGCTATTGGCAGCATGTTTAGAACCACTGTTTCTGAGGCTAATTCTTGAACCGTAAGTCATAGACGCTCGATCTTGGCGGCATTCGTCTCAGCGCCTGGCAATTAGTATAGAAGTACTGTTTCCCACTGTTTCTGAGGCTAATTCTTGAACCGTAAGTCTTAGACGCTTGATCTTGGCGGCATTCGTCTCAGCGCCTGGCAATTAGTATAGCTGCACTGTCTTTGACTTCTCTGGATGTTTTCCAGGCGAGCTATTCACAAGTAAATCCTAGACGCTCGATCTTGGTTGCTTTCGCTTTCGCGGCTGGCAGCAAAGTTCAGAACCATGTTTATGTGAATAACTTTTGAACCGTAAGTCACAGACGCTCGCTCTTGGCTGCATTCGTTTCAGCTCGTGGCAGCCAGTCTAAAAAAAACACTATCTTGGACTTCTCTGGATGTTTCCCAGGCGAGCTATTGGCAGCATGTTCAGAACCACTGTTTCTGAGGCTAATTCTTGAACCGTAAGTCATAGACGCTCGATCTTGGCGGCATTCGTCTCAGCACCTGGCAATTAGTATAGAAGCACTGTCTTTGACTTCTCTGGATGTTTCCCAGGCGAGCTATTGACAAGTAAATCCTAGACGCTCGATCTTGGTTATTTTCGCTTTCGCGGCTGGCAGCAAAGTTCCGAACCATGTTTCTGTGAATAACTCTTGAACCGTAAGTCACAGACGCTCGCTCTTGGCTGCATTCGTTTCAGCTCGTGGCAGCCAGTCTAAAAAACACTATCTTGGACTTCTCTGGATGTTTCCCAGGCGAGCTATTGGCAGCATGTTTTGAACCACTGTTTCTGAGGCTAATTCTTGAACCGTAAGTCATAGACGCTCGATCTTGGCGGCATTCGTCTCAGCGCCTGGCAATTAGTATAGAAGCACTGTTTCCCACTGTTTCTGAGGCTAATTCTTGAACCGTAAGTCTTAGACGCTTGATCTTGGCGGCATTCGTCTCAGCGCCTGGCAATTAGTATAGAAGCACTGTCTTTGACTTCTCTGGATGTTTCCCAGGCGAGCTATTCACAAGTAAATCCTAGACGCTCGATCTTCGTTACTTTCGCTTTCGCGGCTGGCAGCAAAGTTCAGAACCATGTTTCTGTGAATAACTCTTGAACCGTAAGTGACAGACGCTCGCTATTGGCTGCTTTCGTTTCAGCTCGTGGCAGCCAGTCTAAAAAACAGTATCTTGGACTTCTCTGGATGTTTCTCAGGCGAGCTATTGGCAGCATGTTCAGAACCACTGTTTCTGAGGCTAATTATTGAACCGTAAGTCATAGACGCTCGATCTTGGCGGCATTCGTCTCAGCGCCTGGCAATTAGTATAGAAGCACTGTCTTTGACTTCTCTGGATGTTTCCCGGCGAGCTATTGACAAGTAAATCCTAGACGCTCGATCTTGGTTATT
Source organism: Rhinoderma darwinii (assembly GCF_050947455.1). Lineage (NCBI taxonomy): Eukaryota > Metazoa > Chordata > Amphibia > Anura > Rhinodermatidae > Rhinoderma > Rhinoderma darwinii. The sequence goes on from NW_027462348.1 coordinate 52,977, forward strand.
TTCGCTTTCGCGGCTGGCAGCAAAGTTCAGAACCATGTTTACGTGAATAACTCTTGAACCGTAAGTCACAGACGCTCGCTCTTGGCTGCATGCGTTTCAGCTCGTGGCAGCCAGTCTAAAAAAACACTATCTTGGACTTCTTTGGATGTTTCCCAGGCGAGCTATTGGCAGCATGTTCAGAACCACTGTTTCTGAGGCTAATTCTTGAACCGTAAGTCATAGACGCTCGATCTTGGCGGCATTCGTCTCAGCGCCTGGCAATTAGTATAGAAGCACTGTTTCCCACTGTTTCTGAGGCTAATTCTTGAACCGTAAGTCTTAGACGCTTGATCTTGGCGGCATTCGTCTCAGCGCCTGGCAATTAGTATAGCTGCACTGTCTTTGACTTCTCTGGATGTTTTCCAGGCGAGCTATTCACAAGTAAATCCTAGACGCTCGATCTTGGTTGCTTTCGCTTTCGCGGCTGGCAGCAAAGTTCAAAACCATGTTTATGTGAATAACTTTTGAACCGTAAGTCTTAGACGCTTGATCTTGGCGGCATTCGTCTCAGCGCCTGGCAATTAGTATAGCTGCACTGTCTTTGACTTCTCTGGATGTTTTCCAGGCGAGCTATTCACAAGTAAATCCTAGACGCTCGATCTTGGTTGCTTTCGCTTTCGCGGCTGGCAGCAAAGTTCAGAACCATGTTTATGTGAATAACTTTTGAACCGTAAGTCACAGACGCTCGCTCTTGGCTGCATTCGTTTCAGCTCGTGGCAGCCAGTCTAAAAAAAACACTATCTTGGACTTCTCTGGATGTTTCCCAGGCGAGCTATTGGCAGCATGTTCAGAACCACTGTTTCTGAGGCTAATTCTTGAACCGTAAGTCATAGACGCTCGATCTTGGCGGCATTCGTCTCAGCACCTGGCAATTAGTATAGAAGCACTGTCTTTGACTTCTCTGGATGTTTCCCAGGCGAGCTATTGACAAGTAAATCCTAGACGCTCGATCTTGGTTATTTTCGCTTTCGCGGCTGGCAGCAAAGTTCCGAACCATGTTTCTGTGAATAACTCTTGAACCGTAAGTCACAGACGCTCGCTCTTGGCTGCATTCGTTTCAGCTCGTGGCAGCCAGTCTAAAAAACACTATCTTGGACTTCTCTGGATGTTTCCCAGGCGAGCTATTGGCAGCATGTTTTGAACCACTGTTTCTGAGGCTAATTCTTGAACCGTAAGTCATAGACGCTCGATCTTGGCGGCATTCGTCTCAGCGCCTGGCAATTAGTATAGAAGCACTGTTTCCCACTGTTTCTGGTGCTAATTCTTGAACCGTAAGTCTTAGACGCTTGATCTTGGCGGCATTCGTCTCAGCGCCTGGCAATTAGTATAGAAGCACTGTCTTTGACTTCTCTGGATGTTTCCCAGGCGAGCTATTGACAAGTAAATCCTAGACGCTCGATCTTGGTTATTTTCGCTTTCGCGGCTGGCAGCAAAGTTCCGAACCATGTTTCTGTGAATAACTCTTGAACCGTAAGTCACAGACTCTCGCTCTTGGCTGCATTCGTTTCAGCTCGTGGCAGCCAGTCTAAAAAACACTGTCTTGGACTTCTCTGGATGTTTCCCAGGCGAGCTATTGGCAGCATGTTTTGAACCACTGTTTCTGAGGCTAATTCTTGAACCGTAAGTCATAGACGCTCGATCTTGGCGGCATTCGTCTCAGCGCCTGGCAATTAGTATAGAAGCACTGTTTCCCACTGTTTCTGATGCTAATTCTTGAACCGTAAGTCTTAGACGCTTGATCTTGGCGGCATTCGTCTCAGCGCCTGGCAATTAGTATAGAAGCACTGTCTTTGACTTCTCTGGATGTTTCCCAGGCGAGCTATTCACAAGTAAATCCTAGACGCTCGATCTTGGTTACTTTCGCTTTCGCGGCTGGCAGCAAAGTTCAGAACCATGTTTCTGTGAATAACTCTTGAACCGTAAGTGACAGACGCTCGCTATTGGCTGCTTTCGTTTCAGCTCGTGGCAGCCAGTCTAAAAAACACTATCTTGGACTTCTCTGGATGTTTCTCAGGCGAGCTATTGGCAGCATGTTCAGAACCACTGTTTCTGAGGCTAATTCTTGAACCGTAAGTCATAGACGCTCGATCTTGGCGGCATTCGTCTCAGCGCCTGGCAATTAGTATAGAAGCACTGTTTCCCACTGTTTCTGAGGCTAATTCTTGAACCGTAAGTCTTAGACGCTTGATCTTGGCGGCATTCGTCTCAGCGCCTGGCAATTAGTATAGAAGCACTGTCTTTGACTTATCTGAATGTTTCCCAGGCGAGCTATTCACAAGTAAATCCTAGACGCTCGATCTTGGTTACTTTCGCTTTCGCGGCTGGCAGCAAAGTTCAGAACCATGTTTCTGTGAATAACTCTTGAACCGTAAGTGACAGACGCTCGCTATTGGCTGCTTTCGTTTCAGCTCGTGGCAGCCAGTCTAAAAAACACTATCTTGGACTTCTCTGGATGTTTCTCAGGCGAGCTATTGGCAGCATGTTCAGAACCACTGTTTCTGAGGCTAATTCTTGAACCGTAAGTCATAGACGCTCGATCTTGTCGGCATTCGTCTCAGCGCCTGGCAATTAGTATAGAAGCACTGTTTCCCACTGTTTCTGAGGCTAATTCTTGAACCGTAAGTCTTAGACGCTTGATCTTGGCGGCATTCGTCTCAGCGCCTGGCAATTAGTATAGAAGCACTGTCTTTGACTTATCTGAATGTTTCCCAGGCGAGCTATTCACAAGTAAATCCTAGACGCTCGATCTTGGTTACTTTCGCTTTCGCGGCTGGCAGCAAAGTTCAGAACCATGTTTCTGTGAATAACTCTTGAACCGTAAGTCATAGACGCTCGATCTTGGCTGCATTCGTCTCAGCACCTGGAAATTAGTATAGAAGCACTGTTTCCCACTGTTTCTGAGGCTAATTCTTGAACCGTAAGTCATAGACTCTCGATCTTGGCGGCATTTGTCTCAGCGCCTGGCAATTAGTATAGAAGCACTGTCTTTGACTTCACTGGATGTTTCCCAGGCGAGCTATTGACAAGTAAATCCTAGACGCTCGATCTTGGTTATTTTCGCTTTCGCGGCTGGCAGCAAAGTTCAGAACCATGTTTATGAGAATAACTTTTGAACCGTAAGTCACAGACGCTCGCTCTTGGCTGCATTCGTTTCAGCTCGTGGCAGCCAGTCTAAAAAAACACTATCTTGGACTTCTCTGGATGTTTCCCATGCGAGCTATTGGCAGCATGTTCAGAACCACTGTTTCTGAGGCTAATTATTGAACCGTAAGTCATAGACGCTCGATCTTGGCGGCATTCGTCTCAGCGCCTGGCAATTAGTATAGAAGCACTGTCTTTGACTTCTCTGGATGTTTCCCAGGCGAGCTATTGACAAGTAAATCCTAGACGCTCGATCTTGGTTATTTTCGCTTTCGCGGCTGGCAGCAAAGTTCAGAACCATGTTTATGTGAATAACTTTTGAACCGTAAGTCACAGACGCTCGCTCTTGGCTGCATTCGTTTCAGCTCGTGGCAGCCAGTCTAAAAAACACTATCTTGGACTTCTCTGGATGTTTCCTCGGCGAGCTATTGGCAGCATGTTCAAAACCACTGTTTCTGAGGCTAATTCTTGAACCGTAAGTCATAGACGCTCGATCTTGGCGGCATTCGTCTCAGCGCCTGGCAATTAGTATAGAAGCACTGTTTCCCACTGTTTCTGAGGCTAATTCTTGAACCGTAAGTCTTAGACGCTTGAT
>NW_027462349.1:0-39382 GCF_050947455.1 Rhinoderma darwinii
GATGATACACTGTTATGGAGACATCTGTGGGTGATACACTGTTATGGGGACATCTGTGGGTGATACACTGTTATGGGGACATCTGTGGGTGATACACTGTTATGGGGACATCTGTGGGTGATACACTGTTATGGGGACATCTGTGGGTGATACACTGTTATGGGGACATCTGTGGGTGTTATTTTGGGGCACTTGCCAATAATTTAAATTTTATGGGAAATTAATTAGTGAATTTTATACCATTGAATTCGGACTTCACATTTAATTCTCTCTTTTATCATTTATTAACAGTAAATCATCTTGCAATAAAGTAATTTTTGCTTGTCATTGTTATAAACGCAACTTTTTTGTCAATCCTGATAATCCTGATATAAAAATCTAAGATCCCAACAATTATATCTAAAAAAGCCAAATGTATAAAAAAAATATAATCTTCTAAATACATAGATGAATGTATATTAGTACTGATAACCAGCCTGTATACCATGTGTGAGAGGTTGTCACAGCCCCGCCCCCTGTTACTGACATCACTGATATATAATATAATTACACTGTGATCAGAGATGAGATCCACACATCTTATATACAGTAACAGCTATTCATCTATTACTACTGACAACCAGCCTGTATATCATGTGTAAGAGGTTGTCACAGCCCCGCCCCCTGTTACTGACATCACTGATATATAATATAATTACACTGTGATCAGACATGAGACCCACACATCTTATATACAGTAACAGCTATTCATCTATTACTACTGACAACCAGCCTGTATATCATGTGTGAGAGGTTGTCACAGCCCCGCCCCCTGTTACTGACATCACTGATATATAATATAATTACATTGTGATCAGACATGAGATCCACACACCTTATATACAGTAACAGCTATTCATCTATTACTACTGACAACCAGCCTGTATATCATGTGTAAGAGGTTGTCACAGCCCCGCCCCCTGTTACTGACATCACTGATATATAATATAATTACACTGTGATCAGACATGAGACCCACACATCTTATATACAGTAACAGCTATTCATCTATTACTACTGACAACCAGCCTGTATATCATGTGTGAGAGGTTGTCACAGCCCCGCCCACTGTTACTGACATCACTGATATATAATATAATTACACTGTGATCAGACATGAGATCCACACATCTTATATACAGTCACAGCTATTCATCTATTACTACTAACAACCAGCCTGTATATCATGTGTAAGAGGTTGTCACAGCCCCGCCCCCTGTTACTGACATCACTGATATATAATATAATTACACTGTGATCAGACATGAGATCCACACATCTTATATACAGTAACAGCTATTCATCTATCACTACTGACAACCAGCCTGTATATCATGTGTGAGAGGTTGTCACAGCCCCGCCCCTTGTTACTGACATCACTGATATATAATATAATTACATTGTGATCAGACATGAGATCCACACATCTTATATACAGTAACAGCTATTCATCTATTACTACTGACAACCAGCCTGTATATCATGTGTGAGAGGTTGTCACAGCCCCGCCCCCTGTTACTGACATCACTGATATATAATATAATTACACTGTGATCAGACATGAGATCCACACAACTTATATACAGTAACAGCTATTCATCTATTACTACTGACAACCAGCCTGTATATCATGTGTGAGAGGTTGTCACAGCCCCGCCCCCTGTTACTGACATCACTGATATATAATATAATTACATTGTGATCAGACATGAGATCCACACATCTTATATACAGTAACAGCTATTCATCTATTACTACTGACAACCAGCCTGTATATCATGTGTGAGAGGTTGTCACAGCCCCGCCCCCTGTTACTGACATCACTGATATATAATATAATTACACTGTGATCAGACATGAGATCCACACATCTTATATACAGTCACAGCTATTCATCTATTACCACTGACAACCAGCCTGTATATCATGTGTGAGAGGTTGTCACAGCCCCGCCCCCTGTTACTGACATCACTGATATATAATATAATTACACTGATCAGACATGAGATCCACACATCTTATATACAGTAACCGCTATTCATCTATTACTACTGACAACCAGCCTGTATATCATGTGTGAGAGGTTGTCACAGCCCCGCCCCGTTACTGACATCACTGATATATAATATAATTACATGTGATCAGACATGAGATCCACACATCTTATATACAGTAACAGCTATTCATCTATTACTACTGACAACCAGACTGTATATCATGTGTGAGAGGTTGTCACAGCCCCGCCCCCTGTTACTGACATCACTGATATATAATATAATTACACTGATCAGACATGAGATCCACACATCTTATATACAGTAACCGCTATTCATCTATTACTACTGACAACCAGCCTGTATATCATGTGTGAGAGGTTGTCACAGCCCCGCCCCGTTACTGACATCACTGATATATAATATAATTACACTGTGATCAGATATGAGATCCACACATCTTATATACAGTAACAGCTATTCATCTATTACTACTGACAACCAGCCTGTATATCATGTGTGAGAGGTTGTCACAGCCCCGCCCCCTGTTACTGACATCACTGAAATATAATATAATTACACTGTGATCAGACATGAGATCCACACATCTTATATACAGTAACAGCTATTCATCTATTACTACTGACAACCCGCCTGTATATCATGTGTGAGAGGTTGTCACAGCCCCGCCCCCTGTTACTGACATCACTGATATATAATATAATTACACTGTGATCAGACATGAGATCCACACATCTTATATACAGTAACAGCTATTCATCTATTACTACTGACAACCAGCCTGTATATCATGTGTGAGAGGTTGTCACAGCCCCGCCCCCTGTTACTGACATCACTGATATATAATATAATTACACTGTGATCAGACACGAGATCCACACATCTTATATACAGTAACAGCTATTCATCTATTACTACTGACAACCAGCCTGTATATCATGTGTGAGAGGTTGTCACAGCCCCGCCCCCTGTTACTGACATCACTGATATATAATATAATTACATGTGATCAGACATGAGATCCACACATCTTATATACAGTAACAGCTATTCATCTATTACTACTGACAACCAGCCTGTATATCATGTGTGAGAGGTTGTCACAGCCCCGCCCCCTGTTACTGACATCACTGATATGTCTAATCACAGTGTAATTATATTATATGAGACCACACATCTTATATACAGTCACAGCTATTCATCTATTACTACTGACAACCAGCCTGTATATCATGTGTGAGAGGTTGTCACAGCCCCGCCCCCTGTTACTGACATCACTGATATATAATATAATTACATGTGATCAGACATGAGATCCACACATCTTATATACAGTAACAGCTATTCATCTATTACTACTGACAACCAGCCTGTATATTATGTGTGAGAGGTTGTCACAGCCCCGCCCCCTGTTACTGACATCACTGATATATAATATAATTACATGTGATCAGACATGACATCCACACATCTTATATACAGTCACAGCTATTCATCTATTACTACTGACAACGAGCCTGTATATCATGTGTGAGAGGTTGTCATAGCCCCGCCCCCTGTTACTGACATCACTGATATATAATATAATTACATGTGATCAGACATGAGATCCACACATCTTATATACAGTAACAGCTATTCATCTATTACTACTGACAACCAGCCTGTATATCATGTGTGAGAGGTTGTCACAGCCCCGCCCCCTGTTACTGACATCACTGATATATAATATAATTACATGTGATCAGACATGAGACCCACACATCTTATATACAGTAACAGCTATTCATCTATTACTACTGACAACCAGCCTGTATATCCTGTGTGAGAGGTTGTCACAGACCCGCCCCCTGTTACTGACATCACTGATATATAATATAATTACATGTGTCCGGACATGAGATCCACACATCTTATATACAGTAACAGCTATTCATCTATTACTACTGACAACCAGCCTGTATATCATGTGTGAGAGGTTGTCACAGCCCCGCCCCCTGTTACTGACATCACTGATATATAATATAATTACATGTGATCAGACATGAGATCCACACATCTTATATACAGTAACAGCTATTCATCTATTACTACTGACAACCAGCCTGTATATCATGTGTGAGAGGTTGTCACAGCCACGCCCCCTGTTACTGACATCACTGATATATAATATAATTACATGTGATCAGACATGAGACCCACACATCTTATATACAGTAACAGCTATTCATCTATTACTACTGACAGCCAGCCTGTATATCCTGTGTGAGAGGTTGTCACAGCCCCGCCCCCTGTTACTGACATCACTGATATATAATATAATTACACTGTGATCAGACATGAGATCCACACATCTTATATACAGTAACAGCTATTCATCTATTACTACTGACAACCAGCCTGTATATCATGTGTGAGAGGTTGTCACAGCCCCGCCCCCTGTTACTGATATCACTGATATATAATATAATTACACTGTGATCAGACATGAGATCCACACATCTTATATACAGTAACAGCTATTCATCTATTACTACTGACAACCAGCCTGTATATCATGTGTGAGAGGTTGTCACAGCCCCGCCCCCCGTTACTGACATCACTGATATATAATATAATTACACTGTGATCAGACATGAGATCCACACATCTTATATACAGTAACAGCTATTCATCTATTACTACTGACAACCAGCCTGTATATCATGTGTGAGAGGTTGTCACAGCCCCGCCCCCTGTTACTGACATCACTGATATATAATATAATTACATTGTGATCAGACATGAGACCCACACATCTTATATACAGTAACAGCTATTCATCTATTACTACTGACAACCAGCCTGTATATCCTGTGTGAGAGGTTGTCACAGCCCCGCCCCCTGTTACTGATATCACTGATATATAATATAATTACACTGTGATCAGACATGAGATCCACACATCTTATATACAGTAACAGCTATTCATCTATTACTACTGACAACCAGCCTGTATATTATGTGTGAGAGGTTGTCACAGCCCCGCCCCCTGTTACTGACATCACTGATATATAATATAATTACATGTGATCAGACATGACATCCACACATCTTATATACAGTCACAGCTATTCATCTATTACTACTGACAACCAGCCTGTATATCATGTGTGAGAGGTTGTCACAGCCCCGCCCCCTGTTACTGACATCACTGATATATAATATAATTACATGTGATCAGACATGAGACCCACACATCTTATATACAGTAACAGCTATTCATCTATTACTACTGACAACCAGCCTGTATATCATGTGTGAGAGGTTGTCACAGCTCCGCCCCCTGTTACTGACATCACTGATATATAATATAATTACACTGTGATCAGACATGAGATCCACACATCTTATATACAGTCACAGCTATTCATCTATTACTACTGACAACCAGCCTGTATATCATGTGTGAGAGGTTGTCACAGCCCCGCCCCCTGTTACTGACATCACCGATATATAATATAATTACATTGTGATCAGACATGAGATCCACACATCTTATATACAGTCACAGCTATTCATCTATTACTACTGACAACCAGCCTGTATATCATGTGTGAGAGGTTGTCACAGCCCCGCCCCCTGTTACTGACATCACTGATATATAATATAATTACATTGTGATCAGACATGAGATCCACACATCTTATATACAGTCACAGCTATTCATCTATTACTACTGACAACCAGCCTGTATATCATGTGTGAGAGGTTGTCACAGCCCCGCCCCCTGTTACTGACATCACTGATATATAATATATATACACTGTGATCAGACATGAGATCCACATCTTATATACAGTAACAGCTATTCATCTATTACTACTGACAACCAGCCTGTATATCATGTGTGAGAGGTTGTCACAGCCCCGCCCCCTGTTACTGACATCACTGATATATAATATAATTACACTGTGATCAGACATGAGATCCACACATCTTATATACAGTAACAGCTATTCATCTATTACTACTGACAACCAGCCTGTATATCATGTGTGAGAGGTTGTCACAGCCCCGCCCCCTGTTACTGACATCACTGATATATAATATAATTACATTGTGATCAGACATGAGACCCACACATCTTATATACAGTAACAGCTATTCATCTATTACTACTGACAACCAGCCTGTATATCCTGTGTGAGAGGTTGTCACAGCCCCGCCCCCTGTTACTGATATCACTGATATATAATATAATTACACTGTGATCAGACATGAGATCCACACATCTTATATACAGTAACAGCTATTCATCTATTACTACTGACAACCAGCCTGTATATTATGTGTGAGAGGTTGTCACAGCCCCGCCCCCTGTTACTGACATCACTGATATATAATATAATTACATGTGATCAGACATGACATCCACACATCTTATATACAGTCACAGCTATTCATCTATTACTACTGACAACCAGCCTGTATATCATGTGTGAGAGGTTGTCACAGCCCCGCCCCCTGTTACTGACATCACTGATATATAATATAATTACATTGTGATCAGACATGAGATCCACACATCTTATATACAGTAACAGCTATTCATGTATTACTACTGACAACCTGCCTGTATATCATGTGTGAGAGGTTGTCACAGCCCCGCCCCCTGTTACTGACATCACTGATATATAATATAATTACACTGTGATCAGACATGAGATCCACACATCTTATATACAGTAACAGCTATTCATCTATTACTACTGACAACCAGCCTGTATATCATGTGTGAGAGGTTGTCACAGCTCCGCCCCCTGTTACTGATATCACTGATATATAATATAATTACACTGTGATCAGACATGAGATCCACACATCTTATATACAGTCACAGCTATTCATCTATTACTACTGACAACCAGCCTGTATATCATGTGTGAGAGGTTGTCACAGCCCCGCCCCCTGTTACTGACATCACTGATATATAATATAATTACATGTGATCAGACATGAGATCCACACATCTTATATACAGTAACAGCTATTCATCTATTACTACTGACAACCAGCCTGTATACCATGTGTGAGAGGTTGTCACAGCTCCGCCCCCTGTTTCTGACATCACTGATATATAATATAATTACACTGTGATCAGACATGAGATCCACACATCTTATATACAGTCACAGCTATTCATCTATTACTACTGACAACCAGCCTGTATATCATGTGTGAGAGGTTGTCACAGCCCCGCCCCCTGTTACTGACATCACTGGTATATAATATAATTACATGTGATCAGACATGAGATCCACACATCTTATATACAGTAACAGCTATTCATCTATTACTACTGACAACCAGCCTGTATACCATGTGTGAGAGGTTGTCACAGCTCCGCCCCCTGTTTCTGACATCACTGATATATAATATAATTACACTGTGATCAGACATGAGATCCACACATCTTATATACAGTCACAGCTATTCATCTATTACTACTGACAACCAGCCTGTATATCATGTGTGAGAGGTTGTCACAGCCCCGCCCCCTGTTACTGACATCACTGATATATAATATAATTACATGTGATCAGACATGAGATCCACACATCTTATATACAGTAACAGCTATTCATCTATTACTACTGACAACCAGCCTGTATATCATGTGTGAGAGGTTGTCACAGCCCCGCCCCCTGTTACTGACATCACTGATATATAATATAATTACACTGTGATCAGACATGAGATCCACACATCTTATATACAGTCACAGCTATTCATCTATTACTACTGACAACCAGCCTGTATATCATGTGTGAGAGGTTGTCACAGCTCCGCCCCCTGTTACTGACTTCACTGATATATAATATAATTACATTGTGATCAGACATGAGATCCACACATCTTATATACAGTCACAGCTATTCATCTATTACTACTGACAACCAGCCTGTATATCATGTGTGAGAGGTTGTCACAGCCCCGCCCCCTGTTACTGACATCACTGATATATAATATAATTACACTGTGATCAGACATGAGATCCACACATCTTATATACAGTAACAGCTATTCATCTATTACTACTGACAACCAGCCTGTATATTATGTGTGAGAGGTTGTCACAGCCCCGCCCCCTGTTACTGACATCACTGATATATAATATAATTACACTGTGATCAGACATGAGATCCACACATCTTATATACAGTCACAGCTATTCATCTATTACTACTGACAACCAGCCTGTATATCATGTGTGAGAGGTTGTCACAGCTCCGCCCCCTGTTACTGACATCACTGATATATAATGTAATTACATTGTGATCAGACATGAGATCCACACATCTTATATACAGCAACAGCTATTCATCTATTACTACTGACAACCAGCCTGTGTATCATGTGTGAGAGGTTGTCACAGCCCCGCCCCCTGTTACTGACATCACTGATATATAATATAATTACATTGTGATCAGACATGAGATCCACACATCTTATATACAGTAACAGCTATTCATCTATTACTACTGACAACCAGCCTGTATACATGTGTGAGAGGTTGTCACAGCCCCGCCCCCTGTTACTGACATCACTGATATATAATATAATTACATGTGATCAGACATGAGATCCACACATCTTATATACAGTAACAGCTATTCATCTATCACTACTGACAACCAGCCCGTATATCATGTGTGAGAGGTTGTCACAGCTCCGCCCCCTGTTACTGACATCACTTATATATAATATAATTACACTGTGATAAGACTTGAGATCCACACATGTTATATACAGTAACAGCTATTCATCTATTACTCCTGACAACCAGCCTGTATATCATGTGTGAGAGGTTGTCACAGCCCCGCCCCCTATCACTGACAACACTGAATGGCTTCACTTTACTTCCTAACATGTTAGATGTTTCTCTAATCCTCATATTAGACTGACGTTGATTAGCAATGAATATTATTCTGTTATGGACTTGTAGTAATAGTTTCGACCATTACGTTGTTAATAGTCACATTCTTTATTCACGTCTACAATTTATCATCAGTGTTTTCAGTTTATTGACGTGAGGTTCTGGTGACATCAGTTTTGGTTCTGGTGACATCAGTTTTGGTTCTGTGCCGTTTCTTGGTAGATGTTTCCCCAATTCCCTCTAAAACTATATCAATCCCAGGTCCTTGGTGACAAATAATATGACCAGAGCTTCCACGGGGTCCTGAATGACAAGTATATATTCAGTGATCCCCTCTCCCAACTCAAGCATTGCCCCCATATACATGAGAAGTCCTCTCTATAACGATATCATATCATCTGACTGTCTTCCGGGTCTTCACCAGGCGATGTTCCTCAGGTAGAAGATGTTTCGGAGACTCTCCCGTATCTGGCGACTCTTGATGCTGTAGATGATCGGATTGAGCATTGGTGGAATAAACAGATAAGCGTTGGCCATGAAGTTTACAAAAACTGGAGAAACTTGTATCCTGAACCTGTGCACTACGGATAAGGCCACCATGGGACCATAGAACATGCAGACCGCACAGAGATGGGACACACACGTGTTAAATAACTTATATTGCTCCATTTTTGAGGTGACGTCATGGACGGCTTTGATGATCAAGATGTAAGAAATAGAAATAAGGATCATGTCTACAGTCACAGTGCAGAGAATGACGGCGAGGCCATACATGATGTTGAAGGTATTGGTGCCATCACAAGCCAACTTCATGACGTCCTGGTGCAGGCAGTATGAGTGAGACAAGACGTTCCCTTTACAATATGGCAGGAACTGGAGACTGCCGACTGGTGGCAAGTGAATTATTGTCCCTCGGAAGACCGAAACCAAGGCGATCTTGGTCACCGCTGAGTTGGTCAGGATGGTTGTGTACCTTAGAGGGTGACAGATCGCGACAAAACGGTCAAAGGCCATAGCCACCAAGAGTGAAGACTCGATGATGGACAATGAGTGGATGAAGAACATCTGCAGGAGACACACGTGACATTGAATGTTATGGTGGTGGAACAAGAAGATCGCGAGGACTGATGGGCTTGTGGACAGTGAGAAGAGGATGTCAGTGACGGCCAGCATGGAGAGAAAGCGGAACATTGGCTGACGGAGCTTGTAGTCTCGATGTATCACGTGAAGTATGAGACCGTTCCCGGCAATGGAAACAAAAAACATGAAACAGAACGGAACGGAGATCCAACCGTAGATGTTCTCCAGTCCTGACAAGCCAACGAGGTGGAAAGTGGTGGGAATATGGCTGCTGTTCAACATGGTCATCTGCAAGGAAAGTCAAGAGACAGTGACTACCTAATATAGGACAACAAAACACCGTTCACAACTGTAGACCCCAACTCCATAAAGTGGAGATCATGCCACAAAATGGGACATCAAGTGTAATGCTGATAAGAGGATGGGAAGCCAACATTCAAGTTGTCTCTAGGACCGGGCGGGGGCCGATACTGCATAGGGGACCAGTTATTTTACTAGCGGGGGTGCACCCAATCAGGAGGGCTCATCGCCTTCTTCATAGAGAGAACTTTGCAGCGGTTTAATCCCGATTCTCGGCTTCCCCTTGTGTGTGGTCCGTGCCGGAGGAGAACATGATAGAGACATGGGAGTCATCAGACCTCCGTAGACCCAGAGTAACCCACTGCTAGATCCTTCTGAAATGTCCCTGAGATATCAAGTCTACACATTGAGTGGGGCAGGGAGTACATGGGAGGTGACATGGGGACATGGGAGGGGATATGGGGACATGGGAGGTGACATGGGGACATGGGAGGGGACATGGGAGGTGGCATGGGGACATGGGAGGGGACATGGGGACATGGGAGGGGACATGGGGACATGGGAGGGGACATGGGAGGTGGCATGGGGACATGGGAGGTGACATGGGGACATGGGAGGGGACATGGGGACATGGGAGGTGACATGGGGACATGGGAGGTGACATGGGGACATGAGAGGGGATATGGGGACATGGGAGGTGACATGGGGACATGGGAGGGGACATGGGAGGTGGCATGGGGACATGGGAGGTGACATGGGGACATGGGAGGGGACATGGGGACATGGGAGGTGACATGGGGACATGGGAGGGGACATGGGAGGTGACATGGGGACATGGGAGGGGACATGAGGACATAGGAGGTGACATGCGGACATAGGAGGTGACATGGGTGGATGATGAGCAGCAGCGGTGGTCAGTAATGTAGATTTTTTTGGGGGTCTGGGCTTCGAAACTGACAAAGGGCGACATCTGCATGGAGTTTATATGTTCTCCCCGTGATTGTGTGGGTTTCATTCGGGTCCCTGGGTTCCTCCCACACCCCAAATACATAAATAGGGGTAGAGAATTCAGATTGTGAGCCCCACAAGGGACACAGAGTGATGGACACCTCTGTACAGCGCTGCGGAATATGTTGGTGCTATAGAAGCAACATAAAAAATAATAAATAATGGTGACAATACCGGAAGAGGCCAAAGTCAGGAAGCTGCTGGCAAAGCAAAATGCTCATGGGGGACTTCAGTGGAGGCTGAGAACATACGTTTTATATAAAATACTTATAGGGGCACACGTGGCATACAGTGAGAAGAAGCGGCACCTGAATATGAGGAGGAAAGAAGAACTCGAGCCGACGGCTGGAAATAGAGGCCTAAAAAACAGCGACCAATCAAAAAAATAATCAGTGAGAAACTATAAATAAAAACATCAGAGGTCAGTACAGAAAATGTATAATGTCATCAAGACCCAAGAGCCTAATCATCACCCTAACCCTATAGAACTCTTCAATGTAAGAGCAGTCACACTATGGAACCTCTACTGGAAGAGCAGTCACACTATGGAACCTCTACTGTAAGAGCAGTCACACTATGGAACCTCTACTGGAAGAGCAGTCACACTATGGACCCTCTACTGGAAGAGCAGTCACACTATGGAGCCTCTACTGTAAGAGCAGTCACACTATGGAACCTCTACTGTAAGATCAGTCACTCTATGGAACCTCTACTGTAAGAGCGGTCACACTATGGAACCTCTACTGTAAGAGCAGTCACACTATGGAACCTCTACTGTAAGAGCAGTCACACTATGGAACCTCTACTGTAAGAGCAGTCACACTATGGAACCTCTACTGTAAGAGCAGTCACACTATGGAACCTCTACTGTAAGAGCAGTCACACTATGGAGCCTCTACTGTAAGAGCAGTCACACTATGGAGCCTCTACTGTAAGAGCAGTCACACTATGGAACCTCTACTGTAAGAGCAGTCACACTATGGAACCTCTACTGTAAGTGCAGTCACACTATGGAACCTCTACTGTAAGAGCGGTCACACTATGGAGCCTCTACTGTAAGAGCAGTCACACTATGGAACCCTCTACTGTAAGAGCAGTCACACTATGGAACCTCTACTGTAAGAGCAGTCACACTATGGAACCTCTACTGTAAGAGCAGTCACACTATGGAACCTCTACTGTAAGAGCGGTCACACTATGGAGCCTCTACTGTAAGAGCAGTCACACTATGGAACCCTCTACTGTAAGAGCAGTCACACTATGGAACCTCTACTGTAAGATCAGTCACACTATGCAACCTCTACTGTAAGAGCAGTCACACTATGGAACCTCTACTGTAAGAGCAGTCACACTATGGAACCTCTACTGTAAGAGCAGTCACACTATGGAACCTCTACTGTAAGATCAGTCACACTATGGAACCTCTACTGTAAGAGCAGTCACACTATGGAGCCTCTACTGTAAGAGCAGTCACACTATGGAACCTCTACTGTAAGAGCAGTCACACTATGGAACCTCTACTGTAAGAGCAGTCACACTATGGAACCTCTACTGTAAGAGCGGTCACACTATGGAGCCTCTACTGTAAGAGCAGTCACACTATGGAACCCTCTACTGTAAGAGCAGTCACACTATGGAACCTCTACTGTAAGATCAGTCACACTATGCAACCTCTACTGTAAGAGCAGTCACACTATGGAACCTCTACTGTAAGAGCAGTCACACTATGGAACCTCTACTGTAAGAGCAGTCACACTATGGAACCTCTACTGTAAGAGCGGTCACACTATGGAACCTCTACTGTAAGAGCAGCCACACTATGGAGCCTCTACTGTAAGATCAGTCACACTATGGAACCTCTACTGTAAGAGCAGTCACACTATGGAGCCTCTACTGTAAGAGCAGTCACACTATGGAACCTCTACTGTAAGAGCGGTCACACTATGGAACCTCTACTGTAAGAGCAGTCACACTATGGAACCTCTACTGTAAGATCAGTCACACTATGGAGCCTCTACTGTAAGAGCAGTCACACTATGGAACCTCTACTGTAAGAGCTGTCACACTATGGAACCTCTACTGTAAGAGCAGTCACACTATGGAACCTCTACTGTAAGAGCAGTCACACTATGGAACCTCTACTGTAAGAGCAGTCACACTATGGAACATCTACTGTAAGATCAGTCACACTATGGAACCTCTACTGTAAGATCAGTCACACTATGGAACCTCTACTGTAAGAGCAGTCACACTATGGAACCTCTACTGTAAGATCAGTCACACTATGGAGCCTCTACTGTAAGATCAGTCACACTATGGAGCCTCTATTGTAAGAGCAGTCACACTATGGAACCTCTACTGTAAGAGCAGTCACACTATGGAACCTCTACTGTAAGAGCAGTCACACTATGGAACCTCTACTGTAAGAGCAGTCACACTATGGAACCTCTACTGTAAGAGCAGTCACACTATGGAGCCTCTACTGTAAGAGCAGTCACACTATGGAACCTCTACTGTAAGAGCAGTCACACTATGGAGCCTCCACTGTAAGATCAGTCATATTATGGAACCTCTACTGTAAGAGCAGTCACACTTTGGAGCCTCTACTGTAAGAGCAGTCACACTATGGAACCTCTACTGTAAGAGCAGTCACACTATGGAACCTCTACTGTAAGAGCAGTCACACTATGGAACCTCTACTGTAAGAGCAGTCACACTATGGAACCTCTACTGTAAGAGCAGTCACACTATGGAACCTCTACTGTAAGAGCAGTCACACTATGGAACCTCTACTGTAAGAGCAGTCACACTATGGAACCTCTACTGTAAGAACAGTCACACTATGGAACCTCTACTGTAAGAGCAGTCACACTATGGAACCTCTACTGTAAGAGCAGTCACACTATGGAACCTCTACTGTAAGAGCAGTCACACTATGGAGCCTCTACTGTAAGAGCAGTCACACTATGGAACCTCTACTGTAAGAGCGGTCACACTATGGAACCTCTACTGTAAGAGCAGTCACACTATGGAACCTCTACTGTAAGATCAGTCACACTATGGAGCCTTTACTGTAAGAGCAGTCACACTATGGAACCTCTACTGTAAGAGCAGTCACACTATGGAACCTCTACTGTAAGAGCAGTCACACTATGGAGCCTCTTCTGTAAGAGCGGTCACACTATGGAACCTCTACTGTAAGATCAGTCACACTATGGAACCTCTACTGTAAGATCAGTCACACTATGGAGCCTCTACTGTAACAGCAGTCACACTATGGAACCTCTACTGTAACAGCAGTCACACTATGGAACCTCTACTGTAAGAGCAGTCACACTAAGGAGCCTCTACTGTAAGAGCAGTCACACTATGGAACCTCTACTGTAAGATCAGTCACACTATGGAACCTCTACTGTAAGATCAGTCACACTATGGAACCTCTACTGTAAGATCAGTCACACTATGGAGCCTCTACTGTAAGATCAGTCACACTATGGAACCTCTACTGTAAGTGCAGTCACACTATGGAACCTCTACTGTAAGAGCAGTCACACTATGGAACCTCTACTGTAAGAGCAGTCACACTATGGAACCTCTACTGTAAGAGCAGTCACACTATGGAACCTCTACTGTAAGAGCAGTCACACTATGGAGCCTCTACTGTAAGAGCAGTCACACTATGGAACCTCTACTGTAAGAGCGGTCACACTATGGAACCTCTACTGTAAGAGCAGTCACACTATGGAACCTCTACTGTAAGATCAGTCACACTATGGAGCCTTTACTGTAAGAGCAGTCACACTATGGAACCTCTACTGTAAGATCAGTCACACTATGGAACCTCTACTGTAAGAGCAGTCACACTATGGAACCTCTACTGTAAGAGCAGTCACACTATGGAGCCTCTTCTGTAAGAGCAGTCACACTATGGAACCTCTACTGTAAGAGCAGTCACACTATGGAACCTCTACTGTAAGAGCAGTCACACTATGGAACATCTACTGTAAGATCAGTCACACTATGGAACCTCTACTGTAAGATCAGTCACACTATGGAACCTCTACTGTAAGAGCAGTCACACTATGGAACCTCTACTGTAAGATCAGTCACACTATGGAACCTCTACTGTAAGAGCAGTCACACTATGGAACCTCTACTGTAAGAGCAGTCACACTATGGAGCCTCTACTGTAAGATCAGTCACACTATGGAACCTCTACTGTAAGATCAGTCACACTATGGAGCCTCTACTGTAAGATCAGTCACACTATGGAACCTCTACTGTAAGAGCAGTCACACTATGGAACCTCTACTGTAAGAGCAGTTACACTATGGAACCTCTACTGTAAGAGCAGTCACACTATGGAACCTCTACTGTAAGAGCAGTCACACTATGGAGCCTCTCCTGTAAGAGCAGTCACACTATGGAGCCTCTACTGTAAGAGCGGTCACACTATGGAGCCTCTACTGTAAGAGCAGTCACACTATGGAGCCTCTACTGTAAGATCAGTCACACTATGGAACCTCTACTGTAAGAGCAGTCACACTATGGAGCCTCTCCTGTAAGAGCAGTCACACTATGGAGCCTCTACTGTAAGAGCGGTCACACTATGGAGCCTCTACTGTAAGAGCAGTCACACTATGGAGCCTCTACTGTAAGATCAGTCACACTATGGAACCTCTACTGTAAGAGCAGCCACACTATGGAACCTCTACTGTAAGAGCAGTCACACTATGGAGCCTCTACTGTAAGAGCAGTCACACTATGGAACCTCTACTGTAAGATCAGTCACACTATGGAGCCTCTACTGTAAGAGCGGTCACACTATGGAACCTCTACTGTAAGAGCAGTCACACTATGGAACCTCTACTGTAAGATCAGTCACACTATGGAACCTCTACTGTAAGAGCAGTCACACTATGGAACCTCTACTGTAAGAGCAGTCACACTATGGAACCTCTACTGTAAGAGCAGTCACACTATGGAACCTCTACTGTAAGATCAGTCACACTATGGAACCTCTACTGTAAGAGCAGTCACACTATGGAACCTCTACTGTAAGAGCAGTCACACTATGGAGCCTCTACTATAAGAGCGGTCACACTATGGAACTTCTACTGTAAGAGCAGTCACCCTATGGAGCCTCTACTGTAAGATCAGTCACACTATGGAGCCTCTACTGTAAGAGCGGTCACACTATGGAACCTCTACTGTAAGAGCGGTCACACTATGGAACCTCTACTGTAAGAGCAGTCACACTATGGAACCTCTACTGTAAGATCAGTCACACTATGGAACCTCTACTGTAAGAGCAGTCACACTATGGAACCTCTACTGTAAGAGCAGTCACACTATGGAACCTCTACTGTAAGAGCAGTCACACTAAGGAGCCTCTACTGTAAGATCAGTCACATTATGGAACCTCTACTGTAAGAGCAGTCACACTAAGGAGCCTCTACTGTAAGAGCGGTCACACTATGGAGCCTCTACTGTAAGAGCAGTCACACTATGGAACCTCTACTGTAAGAACAGTCACACTAAGGAGCCTCTACTGTAAGATCAGTCACACTATGGAGCCTCTACTGTAAGAGCAGTCACAGTATGGAGCCTCTACTGTAAGAGCGGTCACACTATGGAACCTCTACTGTAAGAGCAGTCACACTATGGAACCTCTACTGTAAGAGCAGTCACACTATGGAGCCTCTACTGTAAGATCAGTCACATTATGGAACCTCTACTGTAAGAGCAGTCACACTATGGAGCCTCTACTGTAAGATCAGTCACACTATGGAGCCTCTACTGTAAGAGCAGTCACACTATGGAACCTCTACTGTAAGAGCAGTCACACTATGGAACCCTCTAGTGTAAGAGCAGTCACACTATGGAACCTCTACTGTAAGAGCAGTCACACTGTGGAACCTCTGCTGTAAGAGCAGTCACACTATGGACCCTCTACTGTAAGAACAGTCACACTATGGAACCTCTACTGTAAGAACAGTCACACTATGGAACCTCTACTGTAAGAGCGGTCACACTATGGAACCTCTACTGTAAGAGCAGTCACACTATGGAACCTCTACTGTAAGATCAGTCACACTATGGAACCTCTACTGTAAGAGCAGTCACACTATGGAACCTCTACTGTAAGAGCAGTCACACTATGGAACCTCTACTGTAAGAGCTGTCACACTATGGAACCTCTACTGTAAGAGCAGTCACACTATGGAACCTCTACTGTAAGATCAGTCACACTATGGAACCTCTACTGTAAGAGCAGTCACACTATGGAACCTCTACTGTAAGAGCAGTCACACTATGGAACCTCTACTGTAAGAGCAGTCACACTATGGAACCTCTACTGTAAGAGCAGTCACACTAAGGAGCCTCTACTGTAAGATCAGTCACACTATGGAACCTCTACTGTAAGAGCAGTCACACTAAGGAGCCTCTACTGTAAGATCAGTCACATTATGGAACCTCTACTGTAAGAGCAGTCACACTATGGAACCTCTACTGTAAGAGCAGTCACACTATGGAACCTCTACTGTAAGAGCTGTCACACTATGGAACCTCTACTGTAAGAGCAGTCACACTATGGAACCTCTACTGTAAGATCAGTCACACTATGGAACCTCTACTGTAAGAGCAGTCACACTATGGAACCTCTACTGTAAGAGCAGTCACACTATGGAACCTCTACTGTAAGAGCAGTCACACTATGGAACCTCTACTGTAAGAGCAGTCACACTAAGGAGCCTCTACTGTAAGATCAGTCACACTATGGAACCTCTACTGTAAGAGCAGTCACACTAAGGAGCCTCTACTGTAAGATCAGTCACATTATGGAACCTCTACTGTAAGAGCAGTCACACTATGGAACCTCTACTGTAAGATCAGTCACACTATGGAACCTCTACTGTAAGAGCAGTCACACTGTGGAACCTCTGCTGTAAGAGCAGTCACACTATGGAACCTCTACTGTAAGAACAGTCACACTATGGAGCCTCTACTGTAAGAGCGGTCACACTATGGAACCTCTACTGTAAGAGCAGTCACACTATGGAACCTCTACTGTAAGAGCAGTCACACTATGGAACCTCTACTGTAAGAACAGTCACACTATGGAACCTCTACTGTAAGAGCAGTCACACTATGGAACCTCTACTGTAAGAGCAGTCACACTATGGAGCCTCTACTGTAAGAGCAGTCACACTATGGAGCCTCTATCAGTCACACTATGGAACCTCTACTGTAAGAGCAGTCACACTATGGAACCTCTACTGTAAGAGCAGTCACACTATGGAACCTCTACTGTAAGATCAGTCACACTATGGAACCTCTACTGTAAGAGCAGTCACACTATGGAACCTCTACTGTAAGAGCAGTCACACTATGGAACCTCTATCAGTCACACTATGGAACCTCTACTGTAAGATCAGTCACACTATGGAACCTCTACTGTAAGATCAGTCACATTATGGAACCTCTACTGTAAGAGCAGTCACACTATGGAACCTCTACTGTAAGAGCAGTCACACTATGGAACCTCTACTGTAAGATCAGTCACACTATGGAACCTCTACTGTAAGAGCAGTCACACTATGGAGCCTCTACTGTAAGAGCAGTCACACTATGGAACCTCTATCAGTCACACTATGGAACCTCTACTGTAAGAGCAGTCACACTATGGAACCTCTACTGTAAGAGCAGTCACACTATGGAACCTCTACTGTAAGATCAGTCACACTATGGAACCTCTACTGTAAGAGCAGTCACACTATGGAACCTCTACTGTAAGAGCAGTCACACTATGGAGCCTCTACTGTAAGAGCAGTCACACTATGGAACCTCTACTGTAAGATCAGTCACACTATGGAACCTCTACTGTAAGAGCAGTCACACTATGGAGCCTCTACTGTAAGAGCAGTCACACTATGGAGCCTCCACTGTAAGATCAGTCATATTATGGAACCTCTACTGTAAGAGCAGTCACACTATGGAGCCTCTACTGTAAGAGCAGTCACACTATGGAGCCTCTACTGTAAGATCAGTCACACTATGGAGCCTCTACTGTAAGATCAGTCACACTATGGAGCCTCTACTGTAAGAGCAGTCACACTATGGAGCCTCTACTGTAAGAGCAGTCACACTATGGAGCCTCTACTGTAAGAGCAGTCACACTATGGAGCCTCCACTGTAAGATCAGTCATATTATGGAACCTCTACTGTAAGAGCAGTCACACTATGGAGCCTCTACTGTAAGAGCAGTCACACTATGGAGCCTCTACTGTAAGAGCAGTCACACTATGGAGCCTCTACTGTAAGAGCAGCCACACTAAGGAACCTCTACTGTAAGATCAGTCACACTATGGAGCCTCTACTGTAAGATCAGTCACACTATGGAGCCTCTACTGTAAGAGCAGTCACACTATGGAGCCTCTACTGTAAGAGCAGTCACACTATGGAACCTCTACTGTAAGAGCAGTCACACTATGGAGCCTCTACTGTAAGAGCAGCCACACTATGGAACCTCTACTGTAAGAGCAGTCACACTATGGAACCTCTACTGTAAGAACAGTCACACTATGGAGCCTCAACTGTAAGAGCAGTCACACTATGGAACCTCTACTGTAAGAGCAGTCACACTATGGAACCTCTGCTGTAAGAGCAGTCACACTATGGAACCTCTACTTTAAGAGCAGTCACACTATGGAACTCTACTGTAAGAGCAGTCACACTATGGAACCTCTACTGTAAGAGCAGTCACACTATGGAACCTCTACTGTAAGAGCAGTCACACTATGGAGCCTCTACTGTAAGAGCAGTCACACTAAGGAGCCTCTACTGTAAGATCAGTCACATTATGGAACCTCTACTGTAAGAGCAGTCACAGTATGGAACCTCTACTGTAAGAGCAGTCACACTATGGAACCTCTACTGTAAGATCAGTCACACTATGGAACCTCTACTGTAAGATCAGTCACACTATGGAACCTCTACTGTAAGAGAAGTCACAGTATGGAACCTCTACTGTAAGAGCAGTCACACTATGGAACCTCTACTGTAAGATCAGTCACACTATGGAACCTCTACTGTAAGAGCAGTCACACTATGGGCCCTCTACTGTAAGAGCAGTCACACTATGGAATCTCTACTGTAAGAGCAGTCACACTGTGGAACCTCTGCTGTAAGAGCAGTCACACTATGGAACCTCTACTGTAAGAACAGTCACACTATGGAACCTCTACTGTAAGAGCGGTCACACTATGGAACCTCTACTGTAAGATCAGTCACACTATGGAACCTCTACTGTAAGATCAGTCACACTATGGAACCTCTACTGTAAGAGCGGTCACACTATGGAACCTCTACTGTAAGAGCGGTCACACTATGGAACCTCTACTGTAAGATCAGTCACACTATGGAACCTCTACTGTAAGAGCAGTCACACTATGGAACCTCTACTGTAAGATCAGTCACACTATGGACCCTCTACTGTAAGAGCAGTCACACTATGGAACCTCTACTGTAAGAGCAGTCACTCTATGGAACCTCAACTGTAAGAGCAGTCACACTATGGAACCTCTACTGTAAGAGCAGTCACTCTATGGAACCTCTACTGTAAGAGCAGTCACACTATGGAACCTCTACTGTAAAAGCAGTCACACTATGGAGCCTCTACTGTAAGAGCAGTCACACTATGGACCCTCTACTGTAAGAGCAGTCACACTATGGAACCTCTACTGTAAGATCAGTCACACTATGGAACCTCTACTGTAAGAGCAGTCACACTATGGAACCTCTACTGTAAGATCAGTCACACTATGGACCCTCTACTGTAAGATCAGTCACACTATGGAACCTCTACTGTAAGAGCAGTCACACTATGGAACCTCTACTGTAAGAGCAGTCACACTATGGAACCTCTACTGTAAGAGCAGTCACACTGTGGAACCTCTGCTGTAAGATCAGTCACACTATGGAACCTCTACTGTAAGATTAGTCACACTATGGAACCTCTACTGTAAGAGCGGTCACACTATGGAACCTCTACTGTAAGAGCGGTCACACTATGGAACCTCTACTGTAAGAGCAGTCACACTATGGAACCTCTACTGTAAGAGCAGTCACACTATGGAACCTCTACTGTAAGAGCGGTCACACTATGGAGCCTCTACTGTAAGATCAGTCACACTATGGAACCTCTACTGTAAGAGCAGTCACACTATGGAGCCTCTACTGTAAGAGCAGTCACACTATGGAGCCTCTACTGTAAGAGCAGTCACACTATGGAGCCTCTACTGTAAGATCAGTCACACTATGGAACCTCTACTGTAAGAGCGGTCACACTATGGAGCCTCTACTGTAAGAGCAGTCACACTATAGAACCTCTACTGTATGAGCAGTGACACTATGGAACCTCTACTGTAAGAGCGGTCACACTATGGAGCCTCTACTGTAAGATCAGTCACACTATGGAACCTCTACTGTAAGATCAGTCACACTATGGAGCCTCTACTGTAAGAGCAGTCACACTATGGAACCTCTACTGTAAGAGCAGTCGCACTATGGAGCCTCTACTGTAAGAGCAGTCGCACTATGGAACCTCTACTGTAAGAGCAGTCGCACTATGGAGCCTCTACTGTAAGAGCAGTCACACTATGGAGCCTCTACTGTAAGAGTAGTCACACTATGGAACCTCTATCAGTCACACTATGGAACCTCTACTGTAAGAGCAGTCACACTATGGAACCTCTACTGTAAGAGTAGTCACACTATGGAACCTCTACTGTAAGATCAGTCACACTATGGAACCTCTACTGTAAGAACAGTCACATTATGGAACCTCTACTGTAAGAGCAGTCACACTATGGAGCCTCTACTGTAAGATCAGTCACACTATGGTCCCTCTACTGTAAGATCAGTCACACTATGGAGCCTCTTCTGTAAGAGCAGTCACACTATGGAACCTCTACTGTAAGATCAGTCACACTATGGAACCTCTACTGTAAGATCAGTCACACTATGGAACCTCTACTGTAAGAGCAGTCACACTATGGAACCTCTACTGTAAGATCAGTCACACTATGGAACCTCTACTGTAAGAGCAGTCACACTATGGAACCTCTACTGTAAGATCAGTCACACTATGGAACCTCTACTGTAAGAGCAGTCACACTATGGAACCTCTACTGTAAGATCAGTCACACTATGGAGCCTCTACTGTAAGAACAGTCACACTATGGAGCCTCAACTGTAAGAGCAGTCACACTATGGAACCTCTACTGTAAGAGCAGTCACACTATGGAACCTCTACTGTAAGAGTAGTCACACTTTGGAGCCTCCACTGTAAGATCAGTCACACTATGGAGCCTCTACTGTAAGATCAGTCACACTATGGAACCTCTACTGTAAGAGCAGTCACACTATGGAACCTCTACTGTAAGATCAGTCACACTATGGAGCCTCTACTGTAAGAGCAGTCACACTATGGAGCCTCTACTGTAAGAGCAGTCACACTATGGAAGCTCTACTGTAAGAGCGGTCACACTTTGGAGCCTCCATTGTAAGATCAGTCACACTATGGAGCCTCTACTGTAAGAGCGGTCACACTATGGAACCTCTACTGTAAGAGCAGTCACACTATGGAACCTCTACTGTAAGAGCAGTCACACTATGGAGCCTCTACTGTAAGAGCAGTCACACTATGGAACCTCTACTGTAAGAACAGTCACACTATGGAACCTCTACTGTAAGAGCATTCACACTATGGAGCCTCTACTGTAAGAGCAGTCAAACTATGGAACCTCTACTGTAAGAACAGTCACACTATGGAACCTCTACTGTGAGAGCAGTCAC
This sequence comes from Rhinoderma darwinii, assembly GCF_050947455.1. NCBI lineage: Eukaryota > Metazoa > Chordata > Amphibia > Anura > Rhinodermatidae > Rhinoderma > Rhinoderma darwinii. Next base: position 23,221 of record NW_027462349.1, read on the forward strand.
ACTATGGAGTCTCTACTGTAAGAGCAGTCACACTATGGAACCTCTACTGTAAGAGCAGTCACACTATGGAACCTCTACTGTAAGATCAGTCACACTATGGAACCTCTACTGTAAGATCAGTCACATTATGGAACCTCTACTGTAAGAGCAGTCACACTATGGAACCTCTACTGTAAGAGCAGTCACACTATGGAGCCTCTACTGTAAGAGCAGTCACACTATGGAACCTCTACTGTAAGATCAGTCACACTATGGAACCTCTACTGTAAGAGCAGTCACATTATGGAACCTCTACTGTAAGAGCAGTCACACTATGGAACCTCTACTGTAAGAGCAGTCACACTATGGAACCTCTACTGTAAGATCAGTCACATTATGGAACCTCTACTGTAAGAGCAGTCACACTATGGAACCTCTACTGTAAGATCAGTCACACTATGGAGCCTCTACTGTAAGAGCAGTCACACTATGGAACCTCTACTGTAAGAGCAGTCACACTATGGAGCCTCTACTGTAAGAGCAGTCACACTATGGAGCCTCTACTGTAAGATCAGTCACACTATGGAACCTCTACTGTAAGATCAGTCATGTATACATGTATACATGTCACACTATGGAGTCTCTACTGTATTGAGCAGTCACACTATGGAACCTCTACTGTAAGAGCAGTCACACTATGGAGCCTCTACTGTAAGAGCAGTCACACTATGGAGCCTTCTACTGTAAGAGCAGTCACACTATGGAGCCTCTACTGTAAGAGCAGCCACACTATGGAACCTCTACTGTAAGAGCATTCACACTATGGAGCCTCTACTGTAAGAGCAGTCACACTATGGAACCTCTACTGTAAGAACTGTCACACTATGGAACCTCTACTGTGAGAGCAGTCACACTATGGAACCTCTACTGTAAGATCGGTCACACTATAGAACCTCTACTGTAAGATCGGTCACACTATAGAACCTCTACTGTAAGAGCAGTCACGCTATGGAACCTCTACTGTAAGAGCAGTCACACTATGGAACCTCTACTGTAAGATCAGTCACACTATGGAACCTCTACTGTAAGATCAGTCACACTATGGAACCTCTACTGTAAGAGCAGTCACACTATGGAACCTCTACTGTAAGATCAGTCACACTATGGAACCTCTACTGTAAGATCAGTCACACTATGGAACCTCTACTGTAAGATCAGTCACATTATGGAACCTCTACTGTAAGAGCAGTCACACTATGGAACCTCTACTGTAAGATCAGTCACTCTATGGAACCTCTACTGTAAGATCAGTCACATTATGGAACCTCTACTGTAAGAGCAGTCACACTATGGAACCTCTACTGTAAGAGCAGTCACACTATGGACCCTCTACTGTAAGAGCAGTAACACTATGGAACCTCTACTGTAAGAGCAGTCACACTATGGAGCCTCTACTGTAAGAGCAGTCACACTATGGAACCTCTACTGTAAGATCAGTCACACTATGGAACCTCTACTGTAAGATCAGTCATGTATACATGTATACATGTCACACTATGGAGTCTCTACTGTAAGAGCAGTCACACTATGGAACCTCTACTGTAAGAGCAGTCACACTATGGAGCCTCTACTGTAAGAGCAGTCACACTATGGAGCCTTCTACTGTAAGAGCAGTCACACTATGGAGCCTCTACTGTAAGAGCAGTCACACTATGGAACCTCTACTGTAAGAACAGTCACACTATGGAACCTCTACTGTAAGAGCATTCACACTATGGAGCCTCTACTGTAAGAGCAGTCACACTATGGAACCTCTACTGTAAGAACTGTCACACTATGGAACCTCTACTGTGAGTGCAGTCACACTATGGAGTCTCTACTGTAAGAGCAGTCACGCTATGGAACCTCTACTGTAAGAGCAGTCACACTATGGAACCTCTACTGTAAGAACAGTCACACTATGGAGCCTCTACTGTAAGAGCGGTCACACTATGGAACCTCTACTGTAAGAGCAGTCACACTATGGAACCTCTACTGTAAGAGCAGTCACACTATGGACCCTCTACTGTAAGATCAGTCACACTATGGAACCTCTACTGTAAGATCAGTCACTCTATGGAACCTCTACTGTAAGAGCAGTCACACTATGGAACCTGTACTGTAAGAGCAGTCACACTATGGAGCCTCTACTGTAAGAGCAGTCACACTATGGAACCTCTACTGTAAGAGCAGTCACACTATGGAACCTCTACTGTAAGATCAGTCACACTATGGAACCTCTACTGTAAGAGCAGTCACACTATGGAGCTTCTACTGTAAGAGCAGTCACACTATGGAACCTCTACTGTAAGAGCAGTCACACTATGGAGCCTCTACTGTAAGATCAGTCACACTATGGAACCTCTACTGTAAGAGCAGTCACACTATGGAACCTCTACTGTAAGAGCAGTCACATTATGGAGCCTCTACTGTAAGATCAGTCACACTATGGAACCTCTACTGTAAGATCAGTCACACTATGGAGCCTCTACTGTAAGAGCAGTCACACTATGGAACCTCTACTGTAAGAGCAGTCACACTATAGACCCTCTACTGTAAGAGCAGTCACACTATGGAACCTCTACTGTAAGATCAGTCACACTATGGAACCTCTACTGTAAGAGCAGTCACACTATGGAGCCTCTACTGTAAGAGCAGTCACACTATGGAGCCTCTACTGTAAGATCAGTCACACTATGGAACCTCTACTGTAAGAGCAGTCACACTATGGAACCTCTACTGTAAGAGCAGTCACGCTATGGAACCTCTACTGTAAGATCAGTCACACTATGGAGCCTCTACTGTAAGAGCAGTCACACTATGGAACCTCTACTGTAAGATCAGTCACACTATGGAGCCTCTACCGTAAGAGCAGTCACACTATGGAACCTCTACTGTAAGAGCAGTCACACTATGGAGACTCTACTGTAAGAGCGGTCACACTATGGAACCTCTACTGTAAGAACAGTCACACTATGGAACCTCTACTGTAAGAGCAGTCACACTATGGAACCTCTACTGTAAGAGCAGTCACACTATGGACCCTCTACTGTAAGAGCAGTCACACTATGGAACCTCTACTGTAAGAGCAGTCACACTATGGAACCTCTACTGTAAGAGCAGTCACACTATGGAGCCTCTACTGTAAGAGCAGTCACACTATGGAACCTCTACTGTAAGATCAGTCACACTATGGAACCTCTACTGTAAGAGCAGTCACACTATGGAGCCTCTACTGTAAGATCAGTCACACTATGGAGCCTCTACTGTAAGAACAGTCACTATGGAACCTCTACTGTAAGAACAGTCACACTATGGAGCCTCTACTGTAAGATCAGTCACACTATGGACCCTCTACTGTAAGATCAGTCACACTATGGACCCTCTACTGTAAGATCAGTCACACTATGGACCCTCTACTGTAAGAGCGGTCACACTATGGAGCCTCTACTGTAAGATCAGTCACACTATGGAATCTCTACTGTAAGAGCGGTCACACTATGGAGCCTCTACTGTAAGAGCAGTCACACTATGGAACCTCTACTGTAAGAGCAGTCACACTATGGAGCCTCTACTGTAAGAGCAGTCACACTATGGAGCCTCTACTGTAAGAGCAGTCACACTGTGGAACCTCTACTGTAAGATCAGTCACACTATGGGCCCTCTACTGTAAGATCAGTCACACTATGGGCCCTCTACTGTAAGATCAGTCACACTATGGAACCTCTACTGTAAGAGCGGTCACACTATGGAGCCTCTACTGTAAGAGCAGTCACACTATGGAGCCTCTACTGTAAGAGCAGTCACACTATGGAACCTCTACTGTAAGATCAGTCACACTATGGAACCTCTACTGTAAGATCAGTCACACTATGGAACCTCTACTGTAAGAGCAGTCACACTATGGAACCTCTACTGTAAGAGCAGTCACACTATGGAACCTCTACTGTAAGAGCAGTCACACTATGGAACCTCTACTGTAAGAGCAGTCACACTATGGAGCCTCTACTGTAAGATCAGTCACACTATGGAACCTCTACTGTAAGAGCAGTCACACTATGGAACCTCTACTGTAAGATCAGTCACACTATGGAACCTCTACTGTAAGAGCAGTCACACTATGGAACCTCTACTGTAAGAGCAGTCACACTATGGAACCTCTACTGTAAGAGCAGTCACACTATGGAACCACTACTGTAAGATCAGTCACACTATGGAACCTCTACTGTAAGATCAGTCACACTATGGAACCTCTACTGTAAGATCAGTCACATTATGGAACCTCTACTGTAAGAGCAGTCACACTATGGAACCTCTACTGTAAGATCAGTCGCACTATGGAACCTCTACTGTAAGATCAGTCACATTATGGAACCTCTACTGTAAGATCAGTCACACTATGGAACCTCTACTGTAAGAGCAGTCACACTATGGAACCTCTACTGTAAGAGCAGTCACACTATGGAACCTCTACTGTAAGAGCAGTCACACTATGGAACCTCTACTGTAAGAGCAGTCACACTATGGAGCCTCTACTGTAAGATCAGTCACACTATGGAACCTCTACTGTAAGAGCAGTCACACTATGGAACCTCTACTGTAAGATCAGTCACACTATGGAACCTCTACTGTAAGAGCAGTCACACTATGGAACCTCTACTGTAAGAGCAGTCACACTATGGAACCTCTACTGTAAGAGCAGTCACACTATGGAACCACTACTGTAAGATCAGTCACACTATGGAACCTCTACTGTAAGATCAGTCACACTATGGAACCTCTACTGTAAGATCAGTCACATTATGGAACCTCTACTGTAAGAGCAGTCACACTATGGAACCTCTACTGTAAGATCAGTCGCACTATGGAACCTCTACTGTAAGATCAGTCACATTATGGAACCTCTACTGTAAGAGCAGTCACACTATGGAACCTCTACTGTAAGAGCAGTCACACTATGGAGCCTCTACTGTAAGAGCAGTCACACTATGGAACCTCTACTGTAAGATCAGTCACACTATGGAACCTCTACTGTAATAGCAGTCACACTATGGACCCTCTACTGTAAGATCAGTCACACTATGGAACCTCTACTGTAAGAGCAGTCACACTATGGAACCTCTACTGTAAGATCAGTCACACTATGGAACCTCTACTGTAAGAGCAGTCACACTATGGAGCCTCTACTGTAAGATCAGTCACACTATGGAACCTCTACTGTAAGAGCAGTCACACTATGGAACCTCTACTGTAAGATCAGTCACACTATGGAACGTCTACTGTAAGAACAGTCACATTATGGAACCTCTACTGTAAGAGCAGTCACACTATGGAGCCTCTACTGTAAGATCAGTCACACTTTGGAGCCTCCATTGTAAGATCAGTCACACTATGGAGCCTCTACTGTAAGAGCGGTCACACTATGGAACCTCTACTGTAAGAGCAGTCACACTATGGAACCTCTACTGTAAGAGCAGTCACACTATGGAGCCTCTACTGTAAGAGCAGTCACACTATGGAACCTCTACTGTAAGAACAGTCACACTATGGAACCTCTACTGTAAGAGCATTCACACTATGGAGCCTCTACTGTAAGAGCAGTCACACTATGGAACCTCTACTGTAAGAACAGTCACACTATGGAACCTCTACTGTGAGAGCAGTCACACTATGGAGTCTCTACTGTAAGAGCAGTCACACTATGGAACCTCTACTGTAAGAGCAGTCACACTATGGAACCTCTACTGTAAGATCAGTCACACTATGGAACCTCTACTGTAAGATCAGTCACATTATGGAACCTCTACTGTAAGAGCAGTCACACTATGGAACCTCTACTGTAAGAGCAGTCACACTATGGAGCCTCTACTGTAAGAGCAGTCACACTATGGAACCTCTACTGTAAGATCAGTCACACTATGGACCCTCTACTGTAAGAGCGGTCACACTATGGAGCCTCTACTGTGAGATCGGTCACACTATGGAACCTCTACTGTGAGAGCAGTCACACTATGGAGTCTCTACTGTAAGAGCAGTCACACTATGGAACCTCTACTGTAAGAGCAGTCACACTATGGAACCTCTACTGTAAGATCAGTCACACTATGGAACCTCTACTGTAAGATCAGTCACATTATGGAACCTCTACTGTAAGAGCAGTCACACTATGGAACCTCTACTGTAAGAGCAGTCACACTATGGAGCCTCTACTGTAAGAGCAGTCACACTATGGAACCTCTACTGTAAGATCAGTCACACTATGGAACCTCTACTGTAAGAGCAGTCACATTATGGAACCTCTACTGTAAGAGCAGTCACACTATGGAACCTCTACTGTAAGAGCAGTCACACTATGGAACCTCTACTGTAAGATCAGTCACATTATGGAACCTCTACTGTAAGAGCAGTCACACTATGGAACCTCTACTGTAAGATCAGTCACACTATGGAGCCTCTACTGTAAGAGCAGTCACACTATGGAACCTCTACTGTAAGAGCAGTCACACTATGGAGCCTCTACTGTAAGAGCAGTCACACTATGGAGCCTCTACTGTAAGATCAGTCACACTATGGAACCTCTACTGTAAGATCAGTCATGTATACATGTATACATGTCACACTATGGAGTCTCTACTGTATTGAGCAGTCACACTATGGAACCTCTACTGTAAGAGCAGTCACACTATGGAGCCTCTACTGTAAGAGCAGTCACACTATGGAGCCTTCTACTGTAAGAGCAGTCACACTATGGAGCCTCTACTGTAAGAGCAGTCACACTATGGAACCTCTACTGTAAGAACAGTCACACTATGGAACCTCTACTGTAAGAGCATTCACACTATGGAGCCTCTACTGTAAGAGCAGTCACACTATGGAACCTCTACTGTAAGAACTGTCACACTATGGAACCTCTACTGTGAGAGCAGTCACACTATGGAGTCTCTACTGTAAGAGCAGTCACGCTATGGAACCTCTACTGTAAGAGCAGTCACACTATGGAACCTCTACTGTAAGATCAGTCACACTATGGAACCTCTACTGTAAGATCAGTCACACTATGGAACCTCTACTGTAAGATCAGTCACACTATGGAACCTCTACTGTAAGATCAGTCACATTATGGAACCTCTACTGTAAGAGCAGTCACACTATGGAACCTCTACTGTAAGATCAGTCACTCTATGGAACCTCTACTGTAAGATCAGTCACATTATGGAACCTCTACTGTAAGAGCAGTCACACTATGGAACCTCTACTGTAAGAGCAGTCACACTATGGACCCTCTACTGTAAGAGCAGTAACACTATGGAACCTCTACTGTAAGAGCAGTCACACTATGGAGCCTCTACTGTAAGAGCAGTCACACTATGGAACCTCTACTGTAAGATCAGTCACACTATGGAACCTCTACTGTAAGATCAGTCATGTATACATGTATACATGTCACACTATGGAGTCTCTACTGTAAGAGCAGTCACACTATGGAACCTCTACTGTAAGAGCAGTCACACTATGGAGCCTCTACTGTAAGAGCAGTCACACTATGGAGCCTTCTACTGTAAGAGCAGTCACACTATGGAGCCTCTACTGTAAGAGCAGTCACACTATGGAACCTCTACTGTAAGAACAGTCACACTATGGAACCTCTACTGTAAGAGCATTCACACTATGGAGCCTCTACTGTAAGAGCAGTCACACTATGGAACCTCTACTGTAAGAACTGTCACACTATGGAACCTCTACTGTGAGTGCAGTCACACTATGGAGTCTCTACTGTAAGAGCAGTCACGCTATGGAACCTCTACTGTAAGAGCAGTCACACTATGGAACCTCTACTGTAAGAACAGTCACACTATGGAGCCTCTACTGTAAGAGCGGTCACACTGTGGAACCTCTACTGTAAGATCAGTCACACTATGGGCCCTCTACTGTAAGATCAGTCACACTATGGGCCCTCTACTGTAAGATCAGTCACACTATGGAACCTCTACTGTAAGAGCAGTCACACTATGGAACCTCTACTGTAAGAGCAGTCACACTATGGAGCCTCTACTGTAAGAGCAGTCACACTATGGAGCCTCTACTGTAAGAGCAGTCACACTGTGGAACCTCTACTGTAAGATCAGTCACACTATGGGCCCTCTACTGTAAGATCAGTCACACTATGGGCCCTCTACTGTAAGATCAGTCACACTATGGAACCTCTACTGTAAGAGCGGTCACACTATGGAGCCTCTACTGTAAGAGCAGTCACACTATGGAGCCTCTACTGTAAGAGCAGTCACACTATGGAACCTCTACTGTAAGATCAGTCACACTATGGAACCTCTACTGTAAGATCAGTCACACTATGGAACCTCTACTGTAAGAGCAGTCACACTATGGAACCTCTACTGTAAGAGCAGTCACACTATGGAACCTCTACTGTAAGAGCAGTCACACTATGGAACCTCTACTGTAAGAGCAGTCACACTATGGAGCCTCTACTGTAAGATCAGTCACACTATGGAACCTCTACTGTAAGAGCAGTCACACTATGGAACCTCTACTGTAAGATCAGTCACACTATGGAACCTCTACTGTAAGAGCAGTCACACTATGGAACCTCTACTGTAAGAGCAGTCACACTATGGAACCTCTACTGTAAGAGCAGTCACACTATGGAACCTCTACTGTAAGAGCAGTCACACTATGGAACCACTACTGTAAGATCAGTCACACCATGGAACCTCTACTGTAAGATCAGTCACACTATGGAACCTCTACTGTAAGATCAGTCACATTATGGAACCTCTACTGTAAGAGCAGTCACACTATGGAACCTCTACTGTAAGATCAGTCGCACTATGGAACCTCTACTGTAAGATCAGTCACATTATGGAACCTCTACTGTAAGAGCAGTCACACTATGGAACCTCTACTGTAAGAGCAGTCACACTATGGAGCCTCTACTGTAAGAGCAGTCACACTATGGAACCTCTACTGTAAGATCAGTCACACTATGGAACCTCTACTGTAATAGCAGTCACACTATGGACCCTCTACTGTAAGATCAGTCACACTATGGAACCTCTACTGTAAGAGCAGTCACACTATGGAACCTCTACTGTAAGATCAGTCACACTATGGAACCTCTACTGTAAGAGCAGTCACACTATGGAGCCTCTACTGTAAGATCAGTCACACTATGGAACCTCTACTGTAAGAGCAGTCACACTATGGAACCTCTACTGTAAGATCAGTCACACTATGGAACGTCTACTGTAAGAACAGTCACATTATGGAACCTCTACTGTAAGAGCAGTCACACTATGGAGCCTCTACTGTAAGAGCAGTCACACTATGGAACCTCTACTGTAAGAACAGTCACACTATGGAACCTCTACTGTGAGAGCAGTCACACTATGGAGTCTCTACTGTAAGAGCAGTCACACTATGGAACCTCTACTGTAAGAGCAGTCACACTATGGAACCTCTACTGTAAGATCAGTCACACTATGGAACCTCTACTGTAAGATCAGTCACATTATGGAACCTCTACTGTAAGAGCAGTCACACTATGGAACCTCTACTGTAAGAGCAGTCACACTATGGAGCCTCTACTGTAAGAGCAGTCACACTATGGAACCTCTACTGTAAGATCAGTCACACTATGGACCCTCTACTGTAAGAGCGGTCACACTATGGAGCCTCTACTGTAAGATCGGTCACACTATGGAACCTCTACTGTGAGAGCAGTCACACTATGGAGTCTCTACTGTAAGAGCAGTCACACTATGGAACCTCTACTGTAAGAGCAGTCACACTATGGAACCTCTACTGTAAGATCAGTCACACTATGGAACCTCTACTGTAAGATCAGTCACATTATGGAACCTCTACTGTAAGAGCAGTCACACTATGGAACCTCTACTGTAAGAGCAGTCACACTATGGAGCCTCTACTGTAAGAGCAGTCACACTATGGAACCTCTACTGTAAGATCAGTCACACTATGGAACCTCTACTGTAAGAGCAGTCACATTATGGAACCTCTACTGTAAGAGCAGTCACACTATGGAACCTCTACTGTAAGAGCAGTCACACTATGGAACCTCTACTGTAAGATCAGTCACATTATGGAACCTCTACTGTAAGAGCAGTCACACTATGGAACCTCTACTGTAAGATCAGTCACACTATGGAGCCTCTACTGTAAGAGCAGTCACACTATGGAACCTCTACTGTAAGAGCAGTCACACTATGGAGCCTCTACTGTAAGAGCAGTCACACTATGGAGCCTCTACTGTAAGATCAGTCACACTATGGAACCTCTACTGTAAGATCAGTCATGTATACATGTATACATGTCACACTATGGAGTCTCTACTGTATTGAGCAGTCACACTATGGAACCTCTACTGTAAGAGCAGTCACACTATGGAGCCTCTACTGTAAGAGCAGTCACACTATGGAGCCTTCTACTGTAAGAGCAGTCACACTATGGAGCCTCTACTGTAAGAGCAGTCACACTATGGAACCTCTACTGTAAGAACAGTCACACTATGGAACCTCTACTGTAAGAGCATTCACACTATGGAGCCTCTACTGTAAGAGCAGTCACACTATGGAACCTCTACTGTAAGAACTGTCACACTATGGAACCTCTACTGTGAGAGCAGTCACACTATGGAGTCTCTACTGTAAGAGCAGTCACGCTATGGAACCTCTACTGTAAGAGCAGTCACACTATGGAACCTCTACTGTAAGATCAGTCACACTATGGAACCTCTACTGTAAGATCAGTCACACTATGGAACCTCTACTGTAAGATCAGTCACACTATGGAACCTCTACTGTAAGATCAGTCACATTATGGAACCTCTACTGTAAGAGCAGTCACACTATGGAACCTCTACTGTAAGATCAGTCACTCTATGGAACCTCTACTGTAAGATCAGTCACATTATGGAACCTCTACTGTAAGATCAGTCACACTATGGAACCTCTACTGTAAGAGCAGTCACACTATGGAACCTCTACTGTAAGAACAGTCACACTATGGAACCTCTACTGTGAGAGCAGTCACACTATGGAGCCTCTACTGTAAGATCAGTCACACTATGGAACCTCTACTGTAAGAGCGGTCACACTATGGAACCTCTACTGTAAGAGCAGTCACACTATGGACCCTCTACTGTAAGAGCAGTAACACTATGGAACCTCTACTGTAAGAGCAGTCACACTATGGAGCCTCTACTGTAAGAGCAGTCACACTATGGAACCTCTACTGTAAGATCAGTCACACTATGGAACCTCTACTGTAAGATCAGTCATGTATACATGTATACATGTCACACTATGGAGTCTCTACTGTAAGAGCAGTCACACTATGGAACCTCTACTGTAAGAGCAGTCACACTATGGAGCCTCTACTGTAAGAGCAGTCACACTATGGAGCCTTCTACTGTAAGAGCAGTCACACTATGGAGCCTCTACTGTAAGAGCAGTCACACTATGGAACCTCTACTGTAAGAACAGTCACACTATGGAACCTCTACTGTAAGAGCATTCACACTATGGAGCCTCTACTGTAAGAGCAGTCACACTATGGAACCTCTACTGTAAGAACTGTCACACTATGGAACCTCTACTGTGAGTGCAGTCACACTATGGAGTCTCTACTGTAAGAGCAGTCACGCTATGGAACCTCTACTGTAAGAGCAGTCACACTATGGAACCTCTACTGTAAGAACAGTCACACTATGGAGCCTCTACTGTAAGAGCGGTCACACTATGGAACCTCTACTGTAAGAGCAGTCACACTATGGAACCTCTACTGTAAGAGCAGTCACACTATGGACCCTCTACTGTAAGATCAGTCACACTATGGAACCTCTACTGTAAGATCAGTCACTCTATGGAACCTCTACTGTAAGAGCAGTCACACTATGGAACCTGTACTGTAAGAGCAGTCACACTATGGAGCCTCTACTGTAAGAGCAGTCACACTATGGAACCTCTACTGTAAGAGCAGTCACACTATGGAACCTCTACTGTAAGATCAGTCACACTATGGAACCTCTACTGTAAGAGCAGTCACACTATGGAGCTTCTACTGTAAGAGCAGTCACACTATGGAACCTCTACTGTAAGAGCAGTCACACTATGGAGCCTCTACTGTAAGATCAGTCACACTATGGAACCTCTACTGTAAGAGCAGTCACACTATGGAACCTCTACTGTAAGAGCAGTCACATTATGGAGCCTCTACTGTAAGATCAGTCACACTATGGAACCTCTACTGTAAGATCAGTCACACTATGGAGCCTCTACTGTAAGAGCAGTCACACTATAGAACCTCTACTGTAAGAGCAGTCACACTATGGAACCTCTACTGTAAGATCAGTCACACTATGGAACCTCTACTGTAAGAGCAGTCACACTATGGAGCCTCTACTGTAAGAGCAGTCACACTATGGAGCCTCTACTGTAAGATCAGTCACACTATGGAACCTCTACTGTAAGAGCAGTCACACTATGGAACCTCTACTGTAAGAGCAGTCACGCTATGGAACCTCTACTGTAAGATCAGTCACACTATGGAGCCTCTACTGTAAGAGCAGTCACACTATGGAACCTCTACTGTAAGAGCAGTCACACTATGGAACCTCTACTGTAAGAGCAGTCACACTATGGACCCTCTACTGTAAGAGCAGTCACACTATGGAACCTCTACTGTAAGAGCAGTCACACTATGGAGCCTCTACTGTAAGAGCAGTCACACTATGGAACCTCTACTGTAAGATCAGTCACACTATGGAACCTCTACTGTAAGAGCAGTCACACTATGGAGCCTCTACTGTAAGATCAGTCACACTATGGAGCCTCTACTGTAAGAACAGTCACTATGGAACCTCTACTGTAAGAACAGTCACACTATGGAGCCTCTACTGTAAGATCAGTCACACTATGGACCCTCTACTGTAAGATCAGTCACACTATGGACCCTCTACTGTAAGATCAGTCACACTATGGAACCTCTACTGTAAGAGCAGTCACACTATGGAACCTCTACTGTAAGATCAGTCACACTATGGAACCTCTACTGTAAGAGCAGTCACACTATGGAGCCTCTACTGTAAGATCAGTCACACTATGGAACCTCTACTGTAAGAGCAGTCACACTATGGAACCTCTACTGTAAGATCAGTCACACTATGGAACGTCTACTGTAAGAACAGTCACATTATGGAACCTCTACTGTAAGAGCAGTCACACTATGGAGCCTCTACTGTAAGATCAGTCACACTATGGAACCTCTACTGTAAGATCAGTCACACTATGGAACCTCTACTGTAAGAGCAGTCACACTATGGAGCCTCTACTGTAAGATCAGTCACACTATGGAGCCTCAACTGTAAGAGCAGTCACACTATGGAACCTCTACTGTAAGAGCAGTCACACTATGGAACCTCTACTGTAAGAGCAGTCACACTATGGAGCCTCTACTGTAAGAGCAGTCACACTATGGAGCCTCTACTGTAAGAGCGGTCACACTATGGAACCTCTACTGTAAGAGCGGTCACACTTTGGAGCCTCCATTGTAAGATCAGTCACACTATGGAGCCTCTACTGTAAGAGCGGTCACACTATGGAACCTCTACTGTAAGAGCAGTCACACTATGGAACCTCTACTGTAAGAGCAGTCACACTATGGAGCCTCTACTGTAAGAGCAGTCACACTATGGAACCTCTACTGTAAGAACAGTCACACTATGGAACCTCTACTGTAAGAGCATTCACACTATGGAGCCTCTACTGTAAGAGCGGTCACACTATGGAACCTCTACTGTAAGAACAGTCACACTATGGAACCTCTACTGTGAGAGCAGTCACACTATGGAGTCTCTACTGTAAGAGCAGTCACACTATGGAACCTCTACTGTAAGAGCAGTCACACTATGGAACCTCTACTGTAAGATCAGTCACACTATGGAACCTCTACTGTAAGATCAGTCACATTATGGAACCTCTACTGTAAGAGCAGTCACACTATGGAACCTCTACTGTAAGAGCAGTCACACTATGGAGCCTCTACTGTAAGAGCAGTCACACTATGGAACCTCTACTGTAAGATCAGTCACACTATGGACCCTCTACTGTAAGAGCGGTCACACTATGGAGCCTCTACTGTAAGATCGGTCACACTATGGAACCTCTACTGTGAGAGCAGTCACACTATGGAGTCTCTACTGTAAGAGCAGTCACACTATGGAACCTCTACTGTAAGAGCAGTCACACTATGGAACCTCTACTGTAAGATCAGTCACACTATGGAACCTCTACTGTAAGATCAGTCACATTATGGAACCTCTACTGTAAGAGCAGTCACACTATGGAACCTCTACTGTAAGAGCAGTCACACTATGGAGCCTCTACTGTAAGAACTGTCACACTATGGAACCTCTACTGTGAGAGCAGTCACACTATGGAGTCTCTACTGTAAGAGCAGTCACGCTATGGAACCTCTACTGTAAGAGCAGTCACACTATGGAACCTCTACTGTAAGATCAGTCACACTATGGAACCTCTACTGTAAGAGCAGTCACACTATGGAACCTCTACTGTAAGATCAGTCACTCTATGGAACCTCTACTGTAAGATCAGTCACATTATGGAACCTCTACTGTAAGAGCAGTCACACTATGGAACCTCTACTGTAAGAGCAGTCACACTATGGACCCTCTACTGTAAGAGCAGTAACACTATGGAACCTCTACTGTAAGAGCAGTCACACTATGGAGCCTCTACTGTAAGAGCAGTCACACTATGGAACCTCTACTGTAAGATCAGTCACACTATGGAACCTCTACTGTAAGATCAGTCATGTATACATGTATACATGTCACACTATGGAGTCTCTACTGTAAGAGCAGTCACACTATGGAACCTCTACTGTAAGAGCAGTCACACTATGGAGCCTCTACTGTAAGAGCAGTCACACTATGGAGCCTTCTACTGTAAGAGCAGTCACACTATGGAGCCTCTACTGTAAGAGAAGTCACACTATGGAACCTCTACTGTAAGAACAGTCACACTATGGAACCTCTACTGTAAGAGCATTCACACTATGGAGCCTCTACTGTAAGAGCAGTCACACTATGGAACCTCTACTGTAAGAACTGTCACACTATGGAACCTCTACTGTGAGTGCAGTCACACTATGGAGTCTCTACTGTAAGAGCAGTCACGCTATGGAACCTCTACTGTAAGAGCAGTCACACTATGGAACCTCTACTGTAAGAACAGTCACACTATGGAGCCTCTACTGTAAGAGCGGTCACACTATGGAACCTCTACTGTAAGAGCAGTCACACTATGGAACCTCTACTGTAAGAGCAGTCACACTATGGACCCTCTACTGTAAGATCAGTCACACTATGGAACCTCTACTGTAAGATCAGTCACTCTATGGAACCTCTACTGTAAGAGCAGTCACACTATGGAACCTGTACTGTAAGAGCAGTCACACTATGGAGCCTCTACTGTAAGAGCAGTCACACTATGGAACCTCTACTGTAAGAGCAGTCACACTATGGAACCTCTACTGTAAGATCAGTCACACTATGGAACCTCTACTGTAAGAGCAGTCACACTATGGAGCTTCTACTGTAAGAGCAGTCACACTATGGAACCTCTACTGTAAGAGCAGTCACACTATGGAGCCTCTACTGTAAGATCAGTCACACTATGGAACCTCTACTGTAAGAGCAGTCACACTATGGAACCTCTACTGTAAGAGCAGTCACATTATGGAGCCTCTACTGTAAGATCAGTCACACTATGGAACCTCTACTGTAAGATCAGTCACACTATGGAGCCTCTACTGTAAGAGCAGTCACACTATAGAACCTCTACTGTAAGAGCAGTCACACTATGGAACCTCTACTGTAAGATCAGTCACACTATGGAACCTCTACTGTAAGAGCAGTCACACTATGGAGCCTCTACTGTAAGAGCAGTCACACTATGGAGCCTCTACTGTAAGATCAGTCACACTATGGAACCTCTACTGTAAGAGCAGTCACACTATGGAACCTCTACTGTAAGAGCAGTCACGCTATGGAACCTCTACTGTAAGATCAGTCACACTATGGAGCCTC
>NW_027462350.1:55000-56751 GCF_050947455.1 Rhinoderma darwinii
CCTCACATCCAAGGTAGTTTTGTGGGTATTTTACATAAGACATTTTTGTATTTTTCTCAGATATCTACTTCTAAAGTTTTTTAAAACCATGTTTCTCGAGCAACACAGCATCGTCCAGTAATTAGTACACCTCTTAAGAGTCCTACTTCTTAAGTTTTTAAACTTATCGGTTCTTGAGGAAAACCTCTTTCAAAAGCATGGGCTCGTCCGGGATTTGAACCCAGGACCTCTCGCACCCTAAGCGAGAATCATACCCCTAGACCAACGAGCCAACAGACAGCACCTATTTGAGAAAGCTTTGCCGAACCCCAAGTAATTCTTTAAAGTCCTCACATCCAAGGTAGTTTTGTGGGTATTTTACATAAGACATTTTTGTATTTTTCTCAGATATCTACTTCTAAAGTTTTTTAAAACCATGTTTCTCGAGCAACACAGCATCGTCCAGTAATTAGTACACCTCTTAAGAGTCCTACTTCTTAAGTTTTTAAACTTATCGGTTCTTGAGGAAAACCTCTTTCAAAAGCATGGGCTCGCACCCTAAGCGAGAATCATACCCCTAGACCAACGAGCCAACAGACAGCACCTATTTGAGAAAGCTTTGCCGCACCCCAAGTAATTCTTTAAAGTCCTCACATCCAAGGTAGTTTTGTGGGTATTTTACATAAGACATTTTTGTATTTTTCTCAGATATCTACTTCTAAAGTTTTTTAAAACCATGTTTCTCGAGCAACACAGCATCGTCCAGTAATTAGTACACCTCTTAAGAGTCCTACTTCTTAAGTTTTTAAACTTATCGGTTCTTGAGGAAAACCTCTTTCAAAAGCATGGGCTCGCACCCTAAGCGAGAATCATACCCCTAGACCAACGAGCCAACAGACAGCACCTATTTGAGAAAGCTTTGCCGCACCCCAAGTAATTCTTTAAAGTCCTCACATCCAAGGTAGTTTTGTGGGTATTTTACATAAGACATTTTTGTATTTTTCTCAGATATCTACTTCTAAAGTTTTTTAAAACCATGTTTCTCGAGCAACACAGCATCGTCCAGTAATTAGTACACCTCTTAAGAGTCCTACTTCTTAAGTTTTTAAACTTATCGGTTCTTGAGGAAAACCTCTTTCAAAAGCATGGGCTCGCACCCTAAGCGAGAATCATACCCCTAGACCAACGAGCCAACAGACAGCACCTATTTGAGAAAGCTTTGCCGCACCCCAAGTAATTCTTTAAAGTCCTCACATCCAAGGTAGTTTTGTGGGTATTTTACATAAGACATTTTTGTATTTTTCTCAGATATCTACTTCTAAAGTTTTTTAAAACCATGTTTCTCGAGCAACACAGCATCGTCCAGTAATTAGTACACCTCTTAAGAGTCCTACTTCTTAAGTTTTTAAACTTATCGGTTCTTGAGGAAAACCTCTTTCAAAAGCATGGGCTCGCACCCTAAGCGAGAATCATACCCCTAGACCAACGAGCCAACAGACAGCACCTATTTGAGAAAGCTTTGCCGCACCCCAAGTAATTCTTTAAAGTCCTCACATCCAAGGTAGTTTTGTGGGTATTTTACATAAGACATTTTTGTATTTTTCTCAGATATCTACTTCTAAAGTTTTTTAAAACCATGTTTCTCGAGCAACACAGCATCGTCCAGTAATTAGTACACCTCTTAAGAGTCCTACTTCTTAAGTTTTTAAACTTATCGGTTCTTGAGGAAAACCTCTTTCAAAAGCATGGGCTCGCACCCTAAGCGAGAATCA
>NW_027462351.1:0-56731 GCF_050947455.1 Rhinoderma darwinii
GTATACAGCGTCTCCTCTATCCTGTGTGATCATATAGTATACAGCGTCTCCTCCTCCCTGTGTGATCATATAGTATACAGCGTCTCCTCCTCCCTGTGTGATCATATAGTATACAGCTTCTCCTCCTCCCTGTGTGATCATATAGTATACAGCTTCTCCTCCTCCCTGTGTGATCATATAGTATACAGCGTCTCCTCTACCCTGTGTGATCATATAGTATACAGCTTCTCCTCCTCCCTGTGTGATCATATAGTATACAGCGTCTCCTCCACCCTGTGTGATCATATAGTATACAGCGTCTCCTCCTCCCTGTGTGATCATATAGTATACAGCGTCTCCTCTACCCTGTGTGATCATATAGTATACAGCTTCTCCTCTACCCTGTGTGATCATATAGTATACAGCTTCTCCTCTACCCTGTGTGATTATATAGTATACAGCTTCTCCTCTACCTGTGTGATCATATAGTATACAGCGTCTCCTCTACCCTGTGTGATCATATAGTATACAGCGTCTCCTCTACCCTGTGTGATCATATAGTATACAGCGTCTCCTCCTCCGTGTGATCATATAGTATACAGCGTCTCCTCTACCCTGTGTGATCATATAGTATACAGCTTCTCCTCTACCCTGTGTGATCATATAGTATACAGCGTCTCCTCTACCCTGTGTGATCATATAGTATACAGCGTCTCCTCTACCCTGTGTGATCATATAGTATACAGCGTCTCCTCCTCCCTGTGTGATCATATAGTATACAGCGTCTCCTCCTCCCTGTGTGATCATATAGTATACAGCGTCTCCTCTACCCTGTGTGATCATATAGTATACAGCGTCTCCTCTACCCTGTGTGATCATATAGTATACAGCGTCTCCTCCTCCGTGTGATCATATAGTATACAGCGTCTCCTCTACCCTGTGTGATCATATAGTATACAGCTTCTCCTCTACCCTGTGTGATCATATAGTATACAGCTTCTCCTCTACCTGTGTGATCATATAGTATACAGCTTCTCCTCTACCCTGTGTGATCATATAGTATACAGCGTCTCCTCTACCCTGTGTGATCATATAGTATACAGCGTCTCCTCTACCCTGTGTGATCATATAGTATACAGCGTCTCCTCCTCCCTGTGTGATCATATAGTATACAGCGTCTCCTCTACCCTGTGTGATCATATAGTATACAGCTTCTCCTCTACCCTGTGTGATCATATAGTATACAGCTTCTCCTCTACCCTGTGTGATCATATAGTATACAGCGTCTCCTCTACCCTGTGTGATCATATAGTATACAGCTTCTCCTCTACCCTGTGTGATCATATAGTATACAGCTTCTCCTCTACCCTGTGTGATCATATAGTATACAGCGTCTCCTCCTCCCTGTGTGATCATATAGTATACAGCGTCTCCTCCTCCCTGTGTGATCATATAGTATACAGCGTCTCCTCCTCCCTGTGTGATCATATAGTATACAGCTTCTCCTCCTCCCTGTGTGATCATATAGTATACAGCGTCTCCTCCTCCCTGTGTGATCATATAGTATACAGCGTCTCCTCTACCCTGTGTGATCATATAGTATACAGCGTCTCCTCCTCCCTGTGTGATCATATAGTATACAGCTTCTCCTCCTCCCTGTGTGATCATATAGTATACAGCTTCTCCTCTACCCTGTGTGATCATATAGTATACAGCGTCTCCTCTACCCTGTGTGATCATATAGTATACAGCGTCTCCTCTACCCTGTGTGATCATATAGTATACAGCGTCTCCTCCTCCCTGTGTGATCATATAGTATACAGCGTCTCCTCCTCCCTGTGTGATCATATAGTATACAGCGTCTCCTCTACCCTGTGTGATCATATAGTATACAGCGTCTCCTCTACCCTGTGTGATCATATAGTATACAGCGTCTCCTCCTCCCTGTGTGATCATATAGTATACAGCGTCTCCTCCTCCCTGTGTGATCATATAGTATACAGCGTCTCCTCCTCCCTGTGTGATCATATAGTATACAGCGTCTCCTCCTCCCTGTGTGATCATATAGTATACAGCGTCTCCTCCTCCCTGTGTGATCATATAGTATACAGCTTCTCCTACTCCCTATGTGATCATATAGTATACAGCTTCTCCTCTACCCTGTGTGATCATATAGTATACAGCTTCTCCTCCTCCCTGTGTGATCATATAGTATACAGCTTCTCCTCTACCCTGTGTGATCATATAGTATACAGCTTCTCCTCTACCCTGTGTGATCATATAGTATACAGCGTCTCCTCTACCCTGTGTGATCATATAGTATACAGCGTCTCCTCCTCCCTGTGTGATCATATAGTATATAGCGTCTCCTCCTCCCTGTGTGATCATATAGTATACAGCTTCTCCTCCTCCCTGTGTGATCATATAGTATACAGCGTCTCCTCTACCCTGTGTGATCATATAGTATACAGCGTCTCCTCCTCCCTGTGTGATCATATAGTATACAGCGTCTCCTCTACCCTGTGTGATCATATAGTATACAGCGTCTCCTCCTCCCTGTGTGATCATATAGTATACAGCGTCTCCTCCTCCCTGTGTGATCATATAGTATATAGCGTCTCCTCCTCCCTGTGTGATCATATAGTATACAGCTTCTCCTCCTCCCTGTGTGATCATATAGTATACAGCGTCTCCTCTACCCTGTGTGATCATATAGTATACAGCGTCTCCTCCTCCCTGTGTGATCATATAGTATACAGCGTCTCCTCTACCCTGTGTGATCATATAGTATACAGCTTCTCCTCTACCCTGTGTGATCATATAGTATACAGCTTCTCCTCCTCCCTGTGTGATCATATAGTATACAGCGTCTCCTCCTCCCTGTGTGATCATATAGTATACAGCGTCTCCTCTACCCTGTGTGATCATATAGTATACAGCTTCTCCTCTACCCTGTGTGATCATATAGTATACAGCTTCTCCTCTACACTGTGTGATCATATAGTATACAGCTTCTCCTCTACCCTGTGTGATTATATAGTATACAGCTTCTCCTCTACACTGTGTGATCATATAGTATACAGCTTCTCCTCCTCCCTGTGTGATCATATAGTATACAGCGTCTCCTCCTCCCTGTGTGATCATATAGTATACAGCTTCTCCTCCTCCCTGTGTGATCATATAGTATACAGCGTCTCCTCTACCCTGTGTGATCATATAGTATACAGCGTCTCCTCTACCCTGTGTGATCATATAGTATACAGCGTCTCCTCTACCCTGTGTGATCATATAGTATACAGCTTCTCCTCTACCCTGTGTGATCATATAGTATACAGCTTCTCCTCTACCCTGTGTGATTATATAGTATACAGCTTCTCCTCTACACTGTGTGATCATATAGTATACAGCTTCTCCTCCTCCCTGTGTGATCATATAGTATACAGCGTCTCCTCCTCCCTGTGTGATCATATAGTATACAGCTTCTCCTCCTCCCTGTGTGATCATATAGTATACAGCGTCTCCTCTACCCTGTGTGATCATATAGTATACAGCGTCTCCTCTACCCTGTGTGATCATATAGTATACAGCGTCTCCTCTACCCTGTGTGATCATATAGTATACAGCTTCTCCTCCTCCCTGTGTGATCATATAGTATACAGCGTCTCCTCTACCCTGTGTGATCATATAGTATACAGCGTCTCCTCTACCCTGTGTGATCATATAGTATACAGCGTCTCCTCCTCCCTGTGTGATCATATAGTATACAGCGTCTCCTCCTCCCTGTGTGATCATATAGTATACAGCGTCTCCTCTACCCTGTGTGATCATATAGTATACAGCGTCTCCTCTATCCTGTGTGATCATATAGTATACAGCGTCTCCTCCTCCCTGTGTGATCATATAGTATACAGCGTCTCCTCCTCCCTGTGTGATCATATAGTATACAGCGTCTCCTCTACCCTGTGTGATCATATAGTATACAGCGTCTCCTCTACCCTGTGTGATCATATAGTATACAGCGTCTCCTCCTCCCTGTGTGATCATATAGTATACAGCTTCTCCTCTACCCTGTGTGATCATATAGTATACAGCGTCTCCTCTACCCTGTGTGATCATATAGTATACAGCGTCTCCTCCTCCCTGTGTGATCATATAGTATACAGCGTCTCCTCCTCCCTGTGTGATCATATAGTATACAGCTTCTCCTCTACCCTGTGTGATTATATAGTATACAGCGTCTCCTCCTCCCTGTGTGATCATATAGTATACAGCTTCTCCTCCTCCCTGTGTGATCATATAGTATACAGCGTCTCCTCTACCCTGTGTGATCATATAGTATACAGCGTCTCCTCTACCCTGTGTGATCATATAGTATACAGCGTCTCCTCCTCCCTGTGTGATCATATAGTATACAGCGTCTCCTCTACCCTGTGTGATCATATAGTATACAGCGTCTCCTCTACCCTGTGTGATCATATAGTATACAGCGTCTCCTCCTCCCTGTGTGATCATATAGTATACAGCTTCTCCTCCTCCCTGTGTGATCATATAGTATACAGCGTCTCCTCCTCCCTGTGTGATCATATAGTATACAGCGTCTCCTCTTCCCTGTGTGATCATATAGTATACAGCGTCTCCTCCTCCCTGTGTGATCATATAGTATACAGCGTCTCCTCCTCCCTGTGTGATCATATAGTATACAGCTTCCCCTCTACCCTGTGTGATCATATAGTATACAGCTTCTCCTCTACCCTGTGTGATCATATAGTATACAGCGTCTCCTCCTCCCTGTGTGATCATATAGTATACAGCTTCCCCTCTACCCTGTGTGATCATATAGTATACAGCTTCTCCTCTACCCTGTGTGATCATATAGTATACAGCTTCTCCTCCTCCCTGTGTGATCATATAGTATACAGCTTCTCCTCCTCCCTGTGTGATCATATAGTATACAGCTTCCCCTCTACCCTGTGTGATCATATAGTATACAGCGTCTCCTCTACCCTGTGTGATCATATAGTATACAGCGTCTCCTCTACCCTGTGTGATCATATAGTATACAGCGTCTCCTCCTCCCTGTGTGATCATATAGTATACAGCGTCTCCTCTACCCTGTGTGATCATATAGTATACAGCGTCTCCTCCTCCCTGTGTGATCATATAGTATACAGCTTCTCCTCTACCCTGTGTGATCATATAGTATACAGCGTCTCCTCCTCCCTGTGTGATCATATAGTATACAGCTTCTCCTCTACCCTGTGTGATTATATAGTATACAGCTTCTCCTCTACCCTGTGTGATCATATAGTATACAGCGTCTCCTCCTCCCTGTGTGATCATATAGTATACAGCGTCTCCTCTACCCTGTGTGATCATATAGTATACAGCTTCTCCTCCACCCTGTGTGATCATATAGTATACAGCGTCTCCTCTACCCTGTGTGATCATATAGTATACAGCTTCTCCTCTACACTGTGTGATCATATAGTATACAGCTTCTCCTCTACCCTGTGTGATCATATAGTATACAGCGTCTCCTCCTCCCTGTGTGATCATATAGTATACAGCGTCTCCTCCTCCCTGTGTGATCATATAGTATACAGCGTCTCCTCCTCCCTGTGTGATCATATAGTATACAGCGTCTCCTCCTCCCTGTGTGATCATATAGTATACAGCGTCTCCTCTACCCTGTGTGATCATATAGTATACAGCGTCTCCTCTACCCTGTGTGATCATATAGTATACAGCGTCTCCTCTACCCTGTGTGATCATATAGTATACAGCGTCTCCTCTACCCTGTGTGATCATATAGTATACAGCTTCTCCTTTACCCTGTGTGATCATATAGTATACAGCTTCTCCTCCTCCCTGTGTGATCATATAGTATACAGCGTCTCCTCCTCCCTGTGTGATCATATAGTATACAGCGTCTCCTCCTCCCTGTGTGATCATATAGTATACAGCGTCTCCTCCTCCCTGTGTGATCATATAGTATACAGCGTCTCCTCTACCCTGTGTGATCATATAGTATACAGCGTCTCCTCTACCCTGTGTGATCATATAGTATACAGCGTCTCCTCCTCCCTGTGTGATCATATAGTATACAGCGTCTCCTCCTCCCTGTGTGATCATATAGTATACAGCGTCTCCTCTACCCTGTGTGATCATATAGTATACAGCGTCTCCTCTACCCTGTGTGATCATATAGTATACAGCGTCTCCTCTACCCTGTGTGATCATATAGTATACAGCGTCTCCTCTACCCTGTGTGATCATATAGTATACAGCGTCTCCTCCTCCCTGTGTGATCATATAGTATACAGCTTCTCCTTTACCCTGTGTGATCATATAGTATACAGCTTCTCCTTTACCCTGTGTGATCATATAGTATACAGCTTCTCCTCTACCCTGTGTGATCATATAGTATACAGCGTCTCCTCCTCCCTGTGTGATCATATAGTATACAGCTTCTCCTCCTCCCTGTGTGATCATATAGTATACAGCGTCTCCTCCTCCCTGTGTGATCATATAGTATACAGCTTCTCCTCCTCCCTGTGTGATCATATAGTATACAGCTTCTCCTCCTCCCTGTGTGATCATATAGTACCACAGAGTCTCCTCCTCCCTGTGTGATCATATAGTATACAGCGTCTCCTCCTCCCTGTGTGATCATATAGTATACAGCTTCTCCTCTATCCTGTGTGATCATATAGTATACAGCGTCTCCTCTACCCTGTGTGATCATATAGTATACAGCGTCTCCTCTACCCTGTGTGATCATATAGTATACAGCGTCTCCTCCTCCCTGTGTGATCATATAGTATACAGCTTCTCCTCCTCCCTGTGTGATCATATAGTATACAGCGTCTCCTCTACCCTGTGTGATCATATAGTATACAGCGTCTCCTCTACCCTGTGTGATCATATAGTATACAGCTTCTCCTCCTCCCTGTGTGATCATATAGTATACAGCGTCTCCTCTACCCTGTGTGATCATATAGTATACAGCGTCTCCTCTACCCTGTGTGATCATATAGTATACAGCTTCTCCTCCTCCCTGTGTGATCATATAGTATACAGCTTCTCCTCTACCCTGTGTGATCATATAGTATACAGCGTCTCCTCCTCCCTGTGTGATCATATAGTATACAGCTTCTCCTCCTCCCTGTGTGATCATATAGTATACAGCTTCTCCTCTACCCTGTGTGATCATATAGTATACAGCGTCTCCTCCTCCCTGTGTGATCATATAGTATACAGCGTCTCCTCCTCCCTGTGTGATCATATAGTATACAGCGTCTCCTCTACCCTGTGTGATCATATAGTATACAGCGTCTCCTCTACCCTGTGTGATCATATAGTATACAGCTTCTCCTCTACCCTGTGTGATCATATAGTATACAGCGTCTCCTCCTCCCTGTGTGATCATATAGTATACAGCGTCTCCTCCTCCCTGTGTGATCATATAGTATACAGCGTCTCCTCCTCCCTGTGTGATCATATAGTATACAGCGTCTCCTCCTCCCTGTGTGATCATATAGTATACAGCGTCTCCTCTACCCTGTGTGATCATATAGTATACAGCGTCTCCTCTACCCTGTGTGATCATATAGTATACAGCGTCTCCTCTACCCTGTGTGATCATATAGTATACAGCTTCTCCTCTACCCTGTGTGATCATATAGTATACAGCGTCTCCTCTACCCTGTGTGATCATATAGTATACAGCTTCTCCTCCTCCCTGTGTGATCATATAGTATACAGCGTCTCCTCCTCCCTGTGTGATCATATAGTATACAGCTTCTCCTCCTCCCTGTGTGATCATATAGTATACAGCTTCTCCTCCTCCCTGTGTGATCATATAGTATACAGCTTCTCCTCTACCCTGTGTGATCATATAGTATACAGCGTCTCCTCTACCCTGTGTGATCATATAGTATACAGCTTCTCCTCTACCCTGTGTGATCATATAGTATACAGCGTCTCCTCTACCCTGTGTGATCATATAGTATACAGCGTCTCCTCTACCCTGTGTGATCATATAGTATACAGCGTCTCCTCTACCCTGTGTGATCATATAGTATACAGCGTCTCCTCTACCCTGTGTGATCATATAGTATACAGCTTCTCATCTACCCTGTGTGATCATATAGTATACAGCGTCTCCTCTACCCTGTGTGATCATATAGTATACAGCGTCTCCTCTACCCTGTGTGATCATATAGTATACAGCGTCTCCTCTACCCTGTGTGATCATATAGTATACAGCGTCTCCTCTACCCTGTGTGATCATATAGTATACAGCGTCTCCTCTACCCTGTGTGATCATATAGTATACAGCTTCTCCTCCTCTCTGTGTGATCATATAGTATACAGCTTCTCCTCTACCCTGTGTGATCATATAGTATACAGCTTCTCCTCTACCCTGTGTGATCATATAGTATACAGCGTCTCCTCTACCCTGTGTGATCATATAGTATACAGCGTCTCCTCTACCCTGTGTGATCATATAGTATACAGCGTCTCCTCTACCCTGTGTGATCATATAGTATACAGCGTCTCCTCCTCCGTGTGATCATATAGTATACAGCGTCTCCTCCTCCCTGTGTGATCATATAGTATACAGCGTCTCCTCTACCCTGTGTGATCATATAGTATACAGCGTCTCCTCCTCCCTGTGTGATCATATAGTATACAGCGTCTCCTCTACCCTGTGTGATCATATAGTATACAGCGTCTCCTCTACCCTGTGTGATCATATAGTATACAGCGTCTCCTCCTCCCTGTGTGATCATATAGTATACAGCTTCTCCTCCACCCTGTGTGATCATATAGTATACAGCGTCTCCTCTACCCTGTGTGATCATATAGTATACAGCGTCTCCTCCTCCCTGTGTGATCATATAGTATACAGCTTCTCCTCTACCCTGTGTGATCATATAGTATACAGCGTCTCCTCCTCCCTGTGTGATCATATAGTATACAGCGTCTCCTCCTCCCTGTGTGATCATATAGTATACAGCTTCTCCTCTACCCTGTGTGATCATATAGTATACAGCTTCTCCTCTACACTGTGTGATCATATAGTATACAGCGTCTCCTCCTCCCTGTGTGATCATATAGTATACAGCGTCTCCTCCTCCCTG
Source organism: Rhinoderma darwinii (assembly GCF_050947455.1). Taxonomy (NCBI): domain Eukaryota; kingdom Metazoa; phylum Chordata; class Amphibia; order Anura; family Rhinodermatidae; genus Rhinoderma; species Rhinoderma darwinii. The sequence continues at coordinate 9,126 of NW_027462351.1, forward strand.
TGTGATCATATAGTATACAGCGTCTCCTCCTCCCTGTGTGATCATATAGTATACAGCGTCTCCTCCTCCCTGTGTGATCATATAGTATACAGCGTCTCCTCTACCCTGTGTGATCATATAGTATACAGCTTCTCCTCTACCCTGTGTGATCATATAGTATACAGCTTCTCCTCCTCCCTGTGTGATCATATAGTATACAGCTTCTCCTCTACCCTGTGTGATCATATAGTATACAGCGTCTCCTCTACACTGTGTGATCATATAGTATACAGCGTCTCCTCTACCCTGTGTGATCATATAGTATACAGCTTCTCCTCTACCCTGTGTGATCATATAGTATACAGCGTCTCCTCCTCCCTGTGTGATCATATAGTATACAGCGTCTCCTCCTCCCTGTGTGATCATATAGTATACAGCGTCTCCTCTACCCTGTGTGATCATATAGTATACAGCGTCTCCTCTACCCTGTGTGATCATATAGTATACAGCGTCTCCTCTACCCTGTGTGATCATATAGTATACAGCGTCTCCTCCTCCCTGTGTGATCATATAGTATACAGCGTCTCCTCCTCCCTGTGTGATCATATAGTATACAGCTTCTCCTCCTCCCTGTGTGATCATATAGTATACAGCTTCTCCTCTACCCTGTGTGATCATATAGTATACAGCTTCTCCTCTACCCTGTGTGATCATATAGTATACAGCTTCTCCTCCTCCCTGTGTGATCATATAGTATACAGCTTCTCCTCCTCCCTGTGTGATCATATAGTATACAGCGTCTCCTCCTCCCTGTGTGATCATATAGTATACAGCGTCTCCTCCTCCCTGTGTGATCATATAGTATACAGCGTCTCCTCCTCCCTGTGTGATCATATAGTATACAGCTTCTCCTCCTCCCTGTGTGATCATATAGTATACAGCTTCTCCTCTACCCTGTGTGATCATATAGTATACAGCGTCTCCTCCTCCCTGTGTGATCATATAGTATACAGCTTCTCCTCTACCCTGTGTGATCATATAGTATACAGCGTCTCCTCCTCCCTGTGTGATCATATAGTATACAGCTTCTCCTCCTCCCTGTGTGATCATATAGTATACAGCTTCTCCTCCTCCCTGTGTGATCATATAGTATACAGCTTCTCCTCCTCCCTGTGTGATCATATAGTATACAGCGTCTCCTCCTCCCTGTGTGATCATATAGTATACAGCTTCTCCTCCTCCCTGTGTGATCATATAGTATACAGCTTCTCCTCTACCCTGTGTGATCATATAGTATACAGCTTCTCCTCTACCCTGTGTGATCATATAGTATACAGCTTCTCCTCTACCCTGTGTGATCATATAGTATACAGCGTCTCCTCCTCCCTGTGTGATCATATAGTATACAGCTTCTCCTCTACCCTGTGTGATCATATAGTATACAGCTTCTCCTCTACCCTGTGTGATCATATAGTATACAGCTTCTCCTCCTCCCTGTGTGATCATATAGTATACAGCGTCTCCTCTACCCTGTGTGATCATATAGTATACAGCGTCTCCTCTACCCTGTGTGATCATATAGTATACAGCTTCTCCTCCTCCCTGTGTGATCATATAGTATACAGCTTCTCCTCTACCCTGTGTGATCATATAGTATACAGCGTCTCCTCTACCCTGTGTGATCATATAGTATACAGCGTCTCCTCTACCCTGTGTGATCATATAGTATACAGCGTCTCCTCCTCCCTGTGTGATCATATAGTATACAGCGTCTCCTCCTCCCTGTGTGATCATATAGTATACAGCTTCTCCTCTACCCTGTGTGATCATATAGTATACAGCTTCTCCTCTACCCTGTGTGATCATATAGTATACAGCTTCTCCTCCTCCCTGTGTGATCATATAGTATACAGCGTCTCCTCTACCCTGTGTGATCATATAGTATACAGCGTCTCCTCTACCCTGTGTGATCATATAGTATACAGCTTCTCCTCCTCCCTGTGTGATCATATAGTATACAGCTTCTCCTCCTCCCTGTGTGATCATATAGTATACAGCGTCTCCTCTACCCTGTGTGATCATATAGTATACAGCGTCTCCTCTACCCTGTGTGATCATATAGTATACAGCTTCTCCTCTACCCTGTGTGATCATATAGTATACAGCTTCTCCTCTACCCTGTGTGATCATATAGTATACAGCGTCTCCTCTATCCTGTGTGATCATATAGTATACAGCGTCTCCTCTACCCTGTGTGATCATATAGTATACAGCTTCTCCTTTACCCTGTGTGATCATATAGTATACAGCTTCTCCTCTACCCTGTGTGATCATATAGTATACAGCGTCTCCTCTACACTGTGTGATCATATAGTATACAGCGTCTCCTCTACCCTGTGTGATCATATAGTATACAGCGTCTCCTCTACCCTGTGTGATCATATAGTATACAGCGTCTCCTCCTCCCTGTGTGATCATATAGTATACAACGTCTCCTCCTCCCTGTGTGATCATATAGTATACAGCGTCTCCTCCTCCCTGTGTGATCATATAGTATACAGCGTCTCCTCCTCCCTGTGTGATCATATAGTATACAACGTCTCCTCCTCCCTGTGTGATCATATAGTATACAGCGTCTCCTCTACCCTGTGTGATCATATAGTATACAGCGTCTCCTCCTCCCTGTGTGATCATATAGTATACAGCGTCTCCTCCTCCCTGTGTGATCATATAGTATACAGCTTCTCCTCTACCCTGTGTGATCATATAGTATACAGCTTCTCCTCTACCCTGTGTGATCATATAGTATACAGCGTCTCCTCTACCCTGTGTGATCATATAGTATACAGCTTCTCCTCTACCCTGTGTGATCATATAGTATACAGCTTCTCCTCTACCCTGTGTGATCATATAGTATACAGCTTCTCCTCCTCCCTGTGTGATCATATAGTATACAGCTTCTCCTCCTCCCTGTGTGATCATATAGTATACAGCTTCTCCTCTACCCTGTGTGATCATATAGTATACAGCTTCTCCTCTACCCTGTGTGATCATATAGTATACAGCTTCTCCTCTACCCTGTGTGATCATATAGTATACAGCGTCTCCTCTACCCTGTGTGATCATATAGTATACAGCGTCTCCTCTACCCTGTGTGATCATATAGTATACAGCTTCTCCTCTACCCTGTGTGATCATATAGTATACAGCTTCTCCTCTACCCTGTGTGATCATATAGTATACAGCGTCTCCTCTACCCTGTGTGATCATATAGTATACAGCGTCTCCTCCTCCCTGTGTGATCATATAGTATACAGCTTCTCCTCCTCCCTGTGTGATCATATAGTATACAGCGTCTCCTCTACCCTGTGTGATCATATAGTATACAGCGTCTCCTCTACCCTGTGTGATCATATAGTATACAGCGTCTCCTCTATCCTGTGTGATCATATAGTATACAGCTTCTCCTCCTCCCTGTGTGATCATATAGTATACAGCGTCTCCTCTACCCTGTGTGATCATATAGTATACAGCTTCTCCTCCTCCCTGTGTGATCATATAGTATACAGCGTCTCCTCCTCCCTGTGTGATCATATAGTATACAGCGTCTCCTCTACCCTGTGTGATCATATAGTATACAGCTTCTCCTCTACCCTGTGTGATCATATAGTATACAGCGTCTCCTCTACCCTGTGTGATCATATAGTATACAGCGTCTCCTCCTCCCTGTGTGATCATATAGTATACAGCGTCTCCTCCTCCCTGTGTGATCATATAGTATACAGCGTCTCCTTCTCCCTGTGTGATCATATAGTATACAGCGTCTCCTCTACACTGTGTGATCATATAGTATACAGCTTCTCCTCCTCCCTGTGTGATCATATAGTATACAGCGTCTCCTCTACCCTGTGTGATCATATAGTATACAGCTTCTCCTCCTCCCTGTGTGATCATATAGTATACAGCGTCTCCTCCTCCCTGTGTGATCATATAGTATACAGCTTCTCCTCCTCCCTGTGTGATCATATAGTATACAGCGTCTCCTCCTCCCTGTGTGATCATATAGTATACAGCTTCTCCTCTACCCTGTGTGATCATATAGTATACAGCGTCTCCTCTACCCTGTGTGATCATATAGTATACAGCTTCTCCTCTACCCTGTGTGATCATATAGTATACAGCTTCTCCTCCTCCCTGTGTGATCATATAGTATACAGCGTCTCCTCTACCCTGTGTGATCATATAGTATACAGCGTCTCCTCCTCCCTGTGTGATCATATAGTATACAGCTTCTCCTCCTCCCTGTGTGATCATATAGTATACAGCTTCTCCTCTACCCTGTGTGATCATATAGTATACAGCGTCTCCTCCTCCCTGTGTGATCATATAGTATACAGCGTCTCCTCCTCCCTGTGTGATCATATAGTATACAGCTTCTCCTCCTCCCTGTGTGATCATATAGTATACAGCTTCTCCTCTACCCTGTGTGATCATATAGTATACAGCGTCTCCTCTACCCTGTGTGATCATATAGTATACAGCGTCTCCTCCTCCCTGTGTGATCATATAGTATACAGCGTCTCCTCTACACTGTGTGATCATATAGTATACAGCTTCTCCTCCTCCCTGTGTGATCATATAGTATACAGCGTCTCCTCCTCCCTGTGTGATCATATAGTATACAGCTTCTCCTCCTCCCTGTGTGATCATATAGTATACAGCTTCTCCTCTACCCTGTGTGATCATATAGTATACAGCGTCTCCTCTACCCTGTGTGATCATATAGTATACAGCGTCTCCTCCTCCCTGTGTGATCATATAGTATACAGCGTCTCCTCTACCCTGTGTGATCATATAGTATACAGCTTCTCCTCCTCCCTGTGTGATCATATAGTATACAGCGTCTCCTCTACCCTGTGTGATCATATAGTATACAGCGTCTCCTCCTCCCTGTGTGATCATATAGTATACAGCTTCTCCTCCTCCCTGTGTGATCATATAGTATACAGCGTCTCCTCCTCCCTGTGTGATCATATAGTATACAGCTTCTCCTCCTCCCTGTGTGATCATATAGTATACAGCGTCTCCTCCTCCCTGTGTGATCATATAGTATACAGCTTCTCCTCCTCCCTGTGTGATCATATAGTATACAGCGTCTCCTCTACCCTGTGTGATCATATAGTATACAGCGTCTCCTCTACCCTGTGTGATCATATAGTATACAGCGTCTCCTCTACCCTGTGTGATCATATAGTATACAGCGTCTCCTCCTCCCTGTGTGATCATATAGTATACAGCGTCTCCTCTACCCTGTGTGATCATATAGTATACAGCTTCTCCTCTACCCTGTGTGATCATATAGTATACAGCGTCTCCTCCTCCCTGTGTGATCATATAGTATACAGCGTCTCCTCCTCCCTGTGTGATCATATAGTATACAGCGTCTCCTCTACCCTGTGTGATCATATAGTATACAGCGTCTCCTCTACCCTGTGTGATCATATAGTATACAGCGTCTCCTCTACCCTGTGTGATCATATAGTATACAGCGTCTCCTCCTCCCTGTGTGATCATATAGTATACAGCGTCTCCTCCTCCCTGTGTGATCATATAGTATACAGCGTCTCCTCTACCCTGTGTGATCATATAGTATACAGCTTCTCCTCTACCCTGTGTGATCATATAGTATACAGCGTCTCCTCTACCCTGTGTGATCATATAGTATACAGCGTCTCCTCCTCCCTGTGTGATCATATAGTATACAGCGTCTCCTCCTCCCTGTGTGATCATATAGTATACAGCGTCTCCTTCTCCCTGTGTGATCATATAGTATACAGCGTCTCCTCTACACTGTGTGATCATATAGTATACAGCTTCTCCTCCTCCCTGTGTGATCATATAGTATACAGCGTCTCCTCTACCCTGTGTGATCATATAGTATACAGCTTCTCCTCCTCCCTGTGTGATCATATAGTATACAGCGTCTCCTCCTCCCTGTGTGATCATATAGTATACAGCTTCTCCTCCTCCCTGTGTGATCATATAGTATACAGCGTCTCCTCCTCCCTGTGTGATCATATAGTATACAGCTTCTCCTCTACCCTGTGTGATCATATAGTATACAGCGTCTCCTCTACCCTGTGTGATCATATAGTATACAGCTTCTCCTCTACCCTGTGTGATCATATAGTATACAGCTTCTCCTCCTCCCTGTGTGATCATATAGTATACAGCGTCTCCTCTACCCTGTGTGATCATATAGTATACAGCGTCTCCTCTACCCTGTGTGATCATATAGTATACAGCTTCTCCTCCTCCCTGTGTGATCATATAGTATACAGCGTCTCCTCTACCCTGTGTGATCATATAGTATACAGCTTCTCCTCTACCCTGTGTGATCATATAGTATACAGCGTCTCCTCCTCCCTGTGTGATCATATAGTATACAGCGTCTCCTCCTCCCTGTGTGATCATATAGTATACAGCTTCTCCTCCTCCCTGTGTGATCATATAGTATACAGCTTCTCCTCTACCCTGTGTGATCATATAGTATACAGCGTCTCCTCTACCCTGTGTGATCATATAGTATACAGCGTCTCCTCCTCCCTGTGTGATCATATAGTATACAGCGTCTCCTCTACACTGTGTGATCATATAGTATACAGCTTCTCCTCCTCCCTGTGTGATCATATAGTATACAGCGTCTCCTCCTCCCTGTGTGATCATATAGTATACAGCTTCTCCTCCTCCCTGTGTGATCATATAGTATACAGCTTCTCCTCTACCCTGTGTGATCATATAGTATACAGCGTCTCCTCTACCCTGTGTGATCATATAGTATACAGCGTCTCCTCCTCCCTGTGTGATCATATAGTATACAGCGTCTCCTCTACCCTGTGTGATCATATAGTATACAGCTTCTCCTCCTCCCTGTGTGATCATATAGTATACAGCGTCTCCTCTACCCTGTGTGATCATATAGTATACAGCGTCTCCTCCTCCCTGTGTGATCATATAGTATACAGCTTCTCCTCCTCCCTGTGTGATCATATAGTATACAGCGTCTCCTCCTCCCTGTGTGATCATATAGTATACAGCTTCTCCTCCTCCCTGTGTGATCATATAGTATACAGCGTCTCCTCCTCCCTGTGTGATCATATAGTATACAGCTTCTCCTCCTCCCTGTGTGATCATATAGTATACAGCGTCTCCTCTACCCTGTGTGATCATATAGTATACAGCGTCTCCTCTACCCTGTGTGATCATATAGTATACAGCGTCTCCTCTACCCTGTGTGATCATATAGTATACAGCGTCTCCTCCTCCCTGTGTGATCATATAGTATACAGCGTCTCCTCTACCCTGTGTGATCATATAGTATACAGCTTCTCCTCTACCCTGTGTGATCATATAGTATACAGCGTCTCCTCCTCCCTGTGTGATCATATAGTATACAGCGTCTCCTCCTCCCTGTGTGATCATATAGTATACAGCGTCTCCTCTACCCTGTGTGATCATATAGTATACAGCGTCTCCTCTACCCTGTGTGATCATATAGTATACAGCTTCTCCTCTACCCTGTGTGATCATATAGTATACAGCGTCTCCTCTACCCTGTGTGATCATATAGTATACAGCGTCTCCTCCTCCCTGTGTGATCATATAGTATACAGCTTCTCCTCCTCTCTGTGTGATCATATAGTATACAGCGTCTCCTCCACCCTGTGTGATCATATAGTATACAGCGTCTCCTCCTCCCTGTGTGATCATATAGTATACAGCGTCTCCTCTACCCTGTGTGATCATATAGTATACAGCTTCTCCTCCTCTCTGTGTGATCATATAGTATACAGCTTCTCCTCCTCCCTGTGTGATCATATAGTATACAGCTTCTCCTCTACCCTGTGTGATCATATAGTATACAGCGTCTCCTCTACCCTGTGTGATCATATAGTATACAGCGTCTCCTCCTCCCTGTGTGATCATATAGTATACAGCGTCTCCTCCTCCCTGTGTGATCATATAGTATACAGCTTCTCCTCCTCCCTGTGTGATCATATAGTATACAGCGTCTCCTCTACCCTGTGTGATCATATAGTATACAGCGTCTCCTCCTCCCTGTGTGATCATATAGTATACAGCGTCTCCTCTACCCTGTGTGATCATATAGTATACAGCGTCTCCTCTACCCTGTGTGATCATATAGTATACAGCTTCTCCTCTACCCTGTGTGATCATATAGTATACAGCTTCTCCTCTACCCTGTGTGATCATATAGTATACAGCGTCTCCTCTACCCTGTGTGATCATATAGTATACAGCGTCTCCTCTACCCTGTGTGATCATATAGTATACAGCTTCTCCTCCTCCCTGTGTGATCATATAGTATACAGCGTCTCCTCTACCCTGTGTGATCATATAGTATACAGCTTCTCCTCTACCCTGTGTGATCATATAGTATACAGCGTCTCCTCTACCCTGTGTGATCATATAGTATACAGCGTCTCCTCTACCCTGTGTGATCATATAGTATACAGCGTCTCCTCCTCCCTGTGTGATCATATAGTATACAGCGTCTCCTCCTCCCTGTGTGATCATATAGTATACAGCTTCTCCTCTACCCTGTGTGATCATATAGTATACAGCGTCTCCTCTACCCTGTGTGATCATATAGTATACAGCGTCTCCTCTACCCTGTGTGATCATATAGTATACAGCGTCTCCTCTACCCTGTGTGATCATATAGTATACAGCTTCTCCTCTACCCTGTGTGATCATATAGTATACAGCGTCTCCTCTACCCTGTGTGATCATATAGTATACAGCGTCTCCTCCTCCCTGTGTGATCATATAGTATACAGCTTCTCCTCTACCCTGTGTGATCATATAGTATACAGCGTCTCCTCTACCCTGTGTGATCATATAGTATACAGCTTCTCCTCTACCCTGTGTGATCATATAGTATACAGCGTCTCCTCCTCCCTGTGTGATCATATAGTATACAGCTTCTCCTCCTCCCTGTGTGATCATATAGTATACAGCTTCTCCTCCTCCCTGTGTGATCATATAGTATACAGCGTCTCCTCTACCCTGTGTGATCATATAGTATACAGCTTCTCCTCCTCCCTGTGTGATCATATAGTATACAGCGTCTCCTCCTCCCTGTGTGATCATATAGTATACAGCGTCTCCTCCTCCCTGTGTGATCATATAGTATACAGCGTCTCCTCCTCCCTGTGTGATCATATAGTATACAGCTTCTCCTCTACCCTGTGTGATCATATAGTATACAGCTTCTCCTCTACCCTGTGTGATCATATAGTATACAGCGTCTCCTCTACACTGTGTGATCATATAGTATACAGCGTCTCCTCCTCCCTGTGTGATCATATAGTATACAGCTTCTCCTCTACCCTGTGTGATCATATAGTATACAGCGTCTCCTCTACCCTGTGTGATCATATAGTATACAGCTTCTCCTCTACCCTGTGTGATCATATAGTATACAGCTTCTCCTCTACCCTGTGTGATCATATAGTATACAGCTTCTCCTCTACCCTGTGTGATCATATAGTATACAGCGTCTCCTCTACCCTGTGTGATCATATAGTATACAGCGTCTCCTCTACCCTGTGTGATCATATAGTATACAGCGTCTCCTCCTCCCTGTGTGATCATATAGTATACAGCTTCTCCTCTACCCTGTGTGATCATATAGTATACAGCTTCTCCTCTACCCTGTGTGATCATATAGTATACAGCGTCTCCTCTACCCTGTGTGATCATATAGTATACAGCGTCTCCTCTACCCTGTGTGATCATATAGTATACAGCGTCTCCTCTACACTGTGTGATCATATAGTATACAGCGTCTCCTCTACCCTGTGTGATCATATAGTATACAGCGTCTCCTCCTCCCTGTGTGATCATATAGTATACAGCGTCTCCTCTACCCTGTGTGATCATATAGTATACAGCGTCTCCTCTACCCTGTGTGATCATATAGTATACAGCGTCTCCTCTACCCTGTGTGATCATATAGTATACAGCGTCTCCTCTACCCTGTGTGATCATATAGTATACAGCTTCTCCTCCTCCCTGTGTGATCATATAGTATACAGCGTCTCCTCCTCCCTGTGTGATCATATAGTATACAGCTTCTCCTCCTCCCTGTGTGATCATATAGTATACAGCGTCTCCTCTACCCTGTGTGATCATATAGTATACAGCGTCTCCTCCTCCCTGTGTGATCATATAGTATACAGCGTCTCCTCTACCCTGTGTGATCATATAGTATACAGCGTCTCCTCCTCCCTGTGTGATCATATAGTATACAGCGTCTCCTCTACCCTGTGTGATCATATAGTATACAGCGTCTCCTCCTCCCTGTGTGATCATATAGTATACAGCGTCTCCTCCTCCCTGTGTGATCATATAGTATACAGCGTCTCCTCCTCCCTGTGTGATCATATAGTATACAGCGTCTCCTCTACCCTGTGTGATCATATAGTATACAGCGTCTCCTCCTCCCTGTGTGATCATATAGTATACAGCTTCTCCTCTACCCTGTGTGATCATATAGTATACAGCGTCTCCTCCTCCCTGTGTGATCATATAGTATACAGCTTCTCCTCCTCCCTGTGTGATCATATAGTATACAGCGTCTCCTCTACCCTGTGTGATCATATAGTATACAGCTTCTCCTCTACCCTGTGTGATCATATAGTATACAGCGTCTCCTCCTCCCTGTGTGATCATATAGTATACAGCTTCTCCTCCTCCCTGTGTGATCATATAGTATACAGCGTCTCCTCTACCCTGTGTGATCATATAGTATACAGCTTCTCCTCTACCCTGTGTGATCATATAGTATACAGCGTCTCCTCTACCCTGTGTGATCATATAGTATACAGCGTCTCCTCTACCCTGTGTGATCATATAGTATACAGCGTCTCCTCTACCCTGTGTGATCATATAGTATACAGCTTCTCCTCCTCCCTGTGTGATCATATAGTATACAGCGTCTCCTCTACCCTGTGTGATCATATAGTATACAGCTTCTCCTCTACCCTGTGTGATCATATAGTATACAGCGTCTCCTCCTCCCTGTGTGATCATATAGTATACAGCGTCTCCTCTACCCTGTGTGATCATATAGTATACAGCTTCTCCTCCTCCCTGTGTGATCATATAGTATACAGCGTCTCCTCCTCCCTGTGTGATCATATAGTATACAGCGTCTCCTCCTCCCTGTGTGATCATATAGTATACAGCGTCTCCTCTACCCTGTGTGATCATATAGTATACAGCTTCTCCTCTACCCTGTGTGATCATATAGTATACAGCGTCTCCTCTTCCCTGTGTGATCATATAGTATACAGCGTCTCCTCCTCCCTGTGTGATCATATAGTATACAGCGTCTCCTCCTCCCTGTGTGATCATATAGTATACAGCGTCTCCTCCTCCCTGTGTGATCATATAGTATACAGCGTCTCCTCTACCCTGTGTGATCATATAGTATACAGCTTCTCCTCTACCCTGTGTGATCATATAGTATACAGCTTCTCCTCCTCTCTGTGTGATCATATAGTATACAGCTTCTCCTCTACCCTGTGTGATCATATAGTATACAGCTTCTCCTCCTCTCTGTGTGATCATATAGTATACAGCGTCTCCTCTACCCTGTGTGATCATATAGTATACAGCTTCTCCTCTACCCTGTGTGATCATATAGTATACAGCGTCTCCTCCTCCCTGTGTGATCATATAGTATACAGCGTCTCCTCTACCCTGTGTGATCATATAGTATACAGCTTCTCCTCCTCCCTGTGTGATCATATAGTATACAGCTTCTCCTCTACCCTGTGTGATCATATAGTATACAGCTTCTCCTCCTCCCTGTGTGATCATATAGTATACAGCTTCTCCTCTACCCTGTGTGATCATATAGTATACAGCGTCTCCTCTACCCTGTGTGATCATATAGTATACAGCGTCTCCTCCTCCCTGTGTGATCATATAGTATACAGCTTCTCCTCCTCCCTGTGTAATCATATAGTATACAGCGTCTCCTCTACCCTGTGTGATCATATAGTATACAGCTTCTCCTCTACCCTGTGTGATCATATAGTATACAGCGTCTCCTCCTCCCTGTGTGATCATATAGTATACAGCGTCTCCTCTACCCTGTGTGATCATATAGTATACAGCGTCTCCTCTACCCTGTGTGATCATATAGTATACAGCTTCTCCTCTACCCTGTGTGATCATATAGTATACAGCGTCTCCTCTACTCTGTGTGATCATATAGTATACAGCTTCTCCTCTACCCTGTGTGATCATATAGTATACAGCTTCTCCTCTACCCTGTGTGATCATATAGTATACAGCTTCTCCTCTACCCTGTGTGATCATATAGTATACAGCGTCTCCTCTACCCTGTGTGATCATATAGTATACAGCTTCTCCTCCTCCCTGTGTGATCATATAGTATACAGCTTCTCCTCCTCCCTGTGTGATCATATAGTATACAGCGTCTCCTCTACCCTGTGTGATCATATAGTATACAGCGTCTCCTCCTCCCTGTGTGATCATATAGTATACAGCTTCTCCTCCTCCCTGTGTGATCATATAGTATACAGCGTCTCCTCCTCCCTGTGTGATCATATAGTATACAGCGTCTCCTCCTCCCTGTGTGATCATATAGTATACAGCTTCTCCTCCTCCCTGTGTGATCATATAGTATACAGCTTCTCCTCTACCCTGTGTGATCATATAGTATACAGCGTCTCCTCTACCCTGTGTGATCATATAGTATACAGCTTCTCCTCTACCCTGTGTGATCATATAGTATACAGCGTCTCCTCCTCCCTGTGTGATCATATAGTATACAGCGTCTCCTCTACCCTGTGTGATCATATAGTATACAGCTTCTCCTCCTCCCTGTGTGATCATATAGTATACAGCGTCTCCTCTACCCTGTGTGATCATATAGTATACAGCGTCTCCTCCTCCCTGTGTGATCATATAGTATACAGCTTCTCCTCTACCCTGTGTGATCATATAGTATACAGCGTCTCCTCCACCCCGTGTGATCATATAGTATACAGCGTCTCCTCCTCCCTGTGTGATCATATAGTATACAGCTTCTCCTCTACCCTGTGTGATCATATAGTATACAGCGTCTCCTCCTCCCTGTGTGATCATATAGTATACAGCGTCTCCTCCTCCCTGTGTGATCATATAGTATACAGCGTCTCCTCCTCCCTGTGTGATCATATAGTATACAGCTTCTCCTCTACCCTGTGTGATCATATAGTATACAGCTTCTCCTCCTCCCTGTGTGATCATATAGTATACAGCTTCTCCTCTACCCTGTGTGATCATATAGTATACAGCGTCTCCTCCTCCCTGTGTGATCATATAGTATACAGCTTCTCCTCTACCCTGTGTGATCATATAGTATACAGCTTCTCCTCTACCCTGTGTGATCATATAGTATACAGCTTCTCCTCCTCCCTGTGTGATCATATAGTATACAGCGTCTCCTCCTCCCTGTGTGATCATATAGTATACAGCGTCTCCTCCTCCCTGTGTGATCATATAGTATACAGCGTCTCCTCCTCCCTGTGTGATCATATAGTATACAGCTTCTCCTCCTCCCTGTGTGATCATATAGTATACAGCTTCTCCTCTACCCTGTGTGATCATATAGTATACAGCGTCTCCTCTACCCTGTGTGATCATATAGTATACAGCTTCTCCTCTACACTGTGTGATCATATAGTATACAGCGTCTCCTCTACCCTGTGTGATCATATAGTATACAGCGTCTCCTCCTCCCTGTGTGATCATATAGTATACAGCGTCTCCTCCTCCCTGTGTGATCATATAGTATACAGCGTCTCCTCCTCCCTGTGTGATCATATAGTATACAGCTTCTCCTCTACCCTGTGTGATCATATAGTATACAGCTTCTCCTCCTCCCTGTGTGATCATATAGTATACAGCGTCTCCTCCTCCCTGTGTGATCATATAGTATACAGCGTCTCCTCCTCCCTGTGTGATCATATAGTATACAGCGTCTCCTCCTCCCTGTGTGATCATATAGTATACAGCTTCTCCTCCTCCCTGTGTGATCATATAGTATACAGCTTCTCCTCTACCCTGTGTGATCATATAGTATACAGCGTCTCCTCTACCCTGTGTGATCATATAGTATACAGCTTCTCCTCTACACTGTGTGATCATATAGTATACAGCGTCTCCTCTACCCTGTGTGATCATATAGTATACAGCGTCTCCTCTACCCTGTGTGATCATATAGTATACAGCTTCTCCTCCTCCCTGTGTGATCATATAGTATACAGCTTCTCCTCCTCCCTGTGTGATCATATAGTATACAGCGTCTCCTCCTCCCTGTGTGATCATATAGTATACAGCTTCTCCTCTACCCTGTGTGATCATATAGTATACAGCTTCTCCTCTACCCTGTGTGATCATATAGTATACAGCGTCTCCTCCTCCCTGTGTGATCATATAGTATACAGCTTCTCCTCCTCCCTGTGTGATCATATAGTATACAGCGTCTCCTCTACCCTGTGTGATCATATAGTATACAGCGTCTCCTCTACCCTGTGTGATCATATAGTATACAGCGTCTCCTCTACCCTGTGTGATCATATAGTATACAGCTTCTCCTCTACCCTGTGTGATCATATAGTATACAGCGTCTCCTCTACCCTGTGTGATCATATAGTATACAGCTTCTCCTCTACCCTGTGTGATCATATAGTATACAGCTTCTCCTCTACCCTGTGTGATCATATAGTATACAGCGTCTCCTCTACCCTGTGTGATCATATAGTATACAGCGTCTCCTCTACCCTGTGTGATCATATAGTATACAGCTTCTCCTCTACCCTGTGTGATCATATAGTATACAGCTTCTCCTCCTCCCTGTGTGATCATATAGTATACAGCGTCTCCTCCTCCCTGTGTGATCATATAGTATACAGCTTCTCCTCTACCCTGTGTGATCATATAGTATACAGCGTCTCCTCCTCCCTGTGTGATCATATAGTATACAGCTTCTCCTCCTCCCTGTGTGATCATATAGTATACAGCTTCTCCTCTACCCTGTGTGATCATATAGTATACAGCGTCTCCTCTACCCTGTGTGATCATATAGTATACAGCTTCTCCTCCTCTCTGTGTGATCATATAGTATACAGCTTCTCCTCTACCCTGTGTGATCATATAGTATACAGCTTCTCCTCCTCCCTGTGTGATCATATAGTATACAGCTTCTCCTCTACCCTGTGTGATCATATAGTATACAGCTTCTCCTCTACCCTGTGTGATCATATAGTATACAGCGTCTCCTCTACCCTGTGTGATCATATAGTATACAGCTTCTCCTCCTCCCTGTGTGATCATATAGTATACAGCTTCTCCTCCTCCCTGTGTGATCATATAGTATACAGCTTCTCCTCTACCCTGTGTGATCATATAGTATACAGCTTCTCCTCTACCCTGTGTGATCATATAGTATACAGCGTCTCCTCTACCCTGTGTGATCATATAGTATACAGCTTCTCCTCCTCCCTGTGTGATCATATAGTATACAGCTTCTCCTCTACCCTGTGTGATCATATAGTATACAGCGTCTCCTCTACCCTGTGTGATCATATAGTATACAGCTTCTCCTCCTCCCTGTGTGATCATATAGTATACAGCGTCTCCTCTACCCTGTGTGATCATATAGTATACAGCTTCTCCTCTACACTGTGTGATCATATAGTATACAGCGTCTCCTCTACCCTGTGTGATCATATAGTATACAGCTTCTCCTCTACCCTGTGTGATCATATAGTATACAGCGTCTCCTCTACCCTGTGTGATCATATAGTATACAGCTTCTCCTCTACACTGTGTGATCATATAGTATACAGCGTCTCCTCTACCCTGTGTGATCATATAGTATACAGCTTCTCCTCTACCCTGTGTGATCATATAGTATACAGCTTCTCCTCCTCCCTGTGTGATCATATAGTATACAGCGTCTCCTCCTCCCTGTGTGATCATATAGTATACAGCGTCTCCTCTACCCTGTGTGATCATATAGTATACAGCTTCTCCTCTACCCTGTGTGATCATATAGTATACAGCTTCTCCTCTACACTGTGTGATCATATAGTATACAGCGTCTCCTCCTCCCTGTGTGATCATATAGTATACAGCGTCTCCTCCTCCCTGTGTGATCATATAGTATACAGCTTCTCCTCCTCCCTGTGTGATCATATAGTATACAGCGTCTCCTCCTCCCTGTGTGATCATATAGTATACAGCGTCTCCTCTACCATGTGTGATCATATAGTATACAGCTTCTCCTCCTCCCTGTGTGATCATATAGTATACAGCTTCTCCTCTACCCTGTGTGATCATATAGTATACAGCGTCTCCTCTACCCTGTGTGATCATATAGTATACAGCTTCTCCTCTACCCTGTGTGATCATATAGTATACAGCGTCTCCTCTACCCTGTGTGATCATATAGTATACAGCTTCTCCTCCTCCCTGTGTGATCATATAGTATACAGCTTCTCCTCTACCCTGTGTGATCATATAGTATACAGCGTCTCCTCTACCCTGTGTGATCATATAGTATACAGCTTCTCCTCCTCCCTGTGTGATCATATAGTATACAGCTTCTCCTCCTCCCTGTGTGATCATATAGTATACAGCGTCTCCTCTACCCTGTGTGATCATATAGTATACAGCGTCTCCTCTACCCTGTGTGATCATATAGTATACAGCGTCTCCTCTACCCTGTGTGATCATATAGTATACAGCGTCTCCTCCTCCCTGTGTGATCATATAGTATACAGCGTCTCCTCTACCCTGTGTGATCATATAGTATACAGCTTCTCCTCTACACTGTGTGATCATATAGTATACAGCGTCTCCTCTACCCTGTGTGATCATATAGTATACAGCTTCTCCTCTACCCTGTGTGATCATATAGTATACAGCGTCTCCTCTACCCTGTGTGATCATATAGTATACAGCTTCTCCTCTACACTGTGTGATCATATAGTATACAGCGTCTCCTCTACCCTGTGTGATCATATAGTATACAGCTTCTCCTCTACCCTGTGTGATCATATAGTATACAGCTTCTCCTCCTCCCTGTGTGATCATATAGTATACAGCTTCTCCTCTACCCTGTGTGATCATATAGTATACAGCTTCTCCTCCTCCCTGTGTGATCATATAGTATACAGCGTCTCCTCTACCCTGTGTGATCATATAGTATACAGCTTCTCCTCTACCCTGTGTGATCATATAGTATACAGCTTCTCCTCCTCCCTGTGTGATCATATAGTATACAGCTTCTCCTCTACACTGTGTGATCATATAGTATACAGCGTCTCCTCCTCCCTGTGTGATCATATAGTATACAGCTTCTCCTCCTCCCTGTGTGATCATATAGTATACAGCGTCTCCTCCTCCCTGTGTGATCATATAGTATACAGCGTCTCCTCTACCCTGTGTGATCATATAGTATACAGCGTCTCCTCTACCCTGTGTGATCATATAGTATACAGCGTCTCCTCCTCCCTGTGTGATCATATAGTATACAGCGTCTCCTCTACCCTGTGTGATCATATAGTATACAGCGTCTCCTCTACCCTGTGTGATCATATAGTATACAGCGTCTCCTCCTCCCTGTGTGATCATATAGTATACAGCGTCTCCTCTACCCTGTGTGATCATATAGTATACAGCGTCTCCTCCTCCCTGTGTGATCATATAGTATACAGCTTCTCCTCCTCCCTGTGTGATCATATAGTATACAGCGTCTCCTCTACCCTGTGTGATCATATAGTATACAGCGTCTCCTCTACCCTGTGTGATCATATAGTATACAGCGTCTCCTCCTCCCTGTGTGATCATATAGTATACAGCTTCTCCTCCTCCCTGTGTGATCATATAGTATACAGCTTCTCCTCTACCCTGTGTGATCATATAGTATACAGCGTCTCCTCTACCCTGTGTGATCATATAGTATACAGCTTCTCCTCCTCCCTGTGTGATCATATAGTATACAGCTTCTCCTCTACCCTGTGTGATCATATAGTATACAGCGTCTCCTCTACCCTGTGTGATCATATAGTATACAGCGTCTCCTCCTCCCTGTGTGATCATATAGTATATAGCGTCTCCTCCTCCCTGTGTGATCATATAGTATACAGCTTCTCCTCTACCCTGTGTGATCATATAGTATACAGCGTCTCCTCTACCCTGTGTGATCATATAGTATACAGCTTCTCCTCCTCCCTGTGTGATCATATAGTATACAGCTTCTCCTCTACCCTGTGTGATCATATAGTATACAGCTTCTCCTCCTCCCTGTGTGATCATATAGTATACAGCGTCTCCTCTACCCTGTGTGATCATATAGTATACAGCGTCTCCTCCTCCCTGTGTGATCATATAGTATATAGCGTCTCCTCCTCCCTGTGTGATCATATAGTATACAGCGTCTCCTCTACCCTGTGTGATCATATAGTATACAGCGTCTCCTCTACCCTGTGTGATCATATAGTATACAGCGTCTCCTCCTCCCTGTGTGATCATATAGTATACAGCTTCTCCTCTACCCTGTGTGATCATATAGTATACAGCGTCTCATCTACCCTGTGTGATCATATAGTATACAGCGTCTCCTCTACCCTGTGTGATCATATAGTATACAGCTTCTCCTCCTCCCTGTGTGATCATATAGTATACAGCTTCTCATCTACCCTGTGTGATCATATAGTATACAGCGTCTCCTCTACCCTGTGTGATCATATAGTATACAGCTTCTCCTCCTCCCTGTGTGATCATATAGTATACAGCTTCTCATCTACCCTGTGTGATCATATAGTATACAGCTTCTCCTCTACCCTGTGTGATCATATAGTATACAGCTTCTCATCTACCCTGTGTGATCATATAGTATACAGCGTCTCCTCTACCCTGTGTGATCATATAGTATACAGCTTCTCCTCCTCCCTGTGTGATCATATAGTATACAGCGTCTCCTCTACCCTGTGTGATCATATAGTATACAGCGTCTCCTCTACCCTGTGTGATCATATAGTATACAGCTTCTCCTCTACCCTGTGTGATCATATAGTATACAGCGTCTCCTCCTCCCTGTGTGATCATATAGTATACAGCGTCTCCTCTACCCTGTGTGATCATATAGTATACAGCTTCTCCTCTACCCTGTGTGATCATATAGTATACAGCGTCTCCTCCTCCCTGTGTGATCATATAGTATACAGCTTCTCCTCTTCCCTGTGTGATCATATAGTATACAGCTTCTCCTCTACCCTGTGTGATCATATAGTATACAGCGTCTCCTCCTCCCTGTGTGATCATATAGTATACAGCGTCTCCTCCTCCCTGTGTGATCATATAGTATACAGCGTCTCCTCCTCCCTGTGTGATCATATAGTATACAGCGTCTCCTCCTCCCTGTGTGATCATATAGTATACAGCGTCTCCTCTACCCTGTGTGATCATATAGTATACAGCGTCTCCTCCTCCCTGTGTGATCATATAGTATACAGCGTCTCCTCCTCCCTGTGTGATCATATAGTATACAGCTTCTCCTCCTCCCTGTGTGATCATATAGTATACAGCGTCTCCTCCTCCCTGTGTGATCATATAGTATACAGCGTCTCCTCTACCCTGTGTGATCATATAGTATACAGCGTCTCCTCTACCCTGTGTGATCATATAGTATACAGCGTCTCCTCCTCCCTGTGTGATCATATAGTATACAGCTTCTCCTCCTCCCTGTGTGATCATATAGTATACAGCGTCTCCTCCTCCCTGTGTGATCATATAGTATACAGCTTCTCCTCTACCCTGTGTGATCATATAGTATACAGCGTCTCCTCCTCCCTGTGTGATCATATAGTATACAGCGTCTCCTTCTCCCTGTGTGATCATATAGTATACAGCTTCTCCTCCTCCCTGTGTGATCATATAGTATACAGCTTCTCCTCTACCCTGTGTGATCATATAGTATACAGCTTCTCCTCTACCCTGTGTGATCATATAGTATACAGCGTCTCCTTCTCCCTGTGTGATCATATAGTATACAGCGTCTCCTCCTCCCTGTGTGATCATATAGTATACAGCGTCTCCTCCACCCTGTGTGATCATATAGTATACAGCGTCTCCTCTACCCTGTGTGATCATATAGTATACAGCGTCTCCTCCTCCCTGTGTGATCATATAGTATACAGCGTCTCCTCTACCCTGTGTGATCATATAGTATACAGCTTCTCCTCTACCCTGTGTGATCATATAGTATACAGCTTCTCCTTCTCCCTGTGTGATCATATAGTATACAGCTTCTCATCTACCCTGTGTGATCATATAGTATACAGCGTCTCCTCTACCCTGTGTGATCATATAGTATACAGCGTCTCCTCTACCCTGTGTGATCATATAGTATACAGCGTCTCCTCCTCCCTGTGTGATCATATAGTATACAGCTTCTCCTCTACCCTGTGT
Organism: Rhinoderma darwinii; assembly: GCF_050947455.1. Taxonomy (NCBI): domain Eukaryota; kingdom Metazoa; phylum Chordata; class Amphibia; order Anura; family Rhinodermatidae; genus Rhinoderma; species Rhinoderma darwinii. Next base: position 29,685 of record NW_027462351.1, read on the forward strand.
GATCATATAGTATACAGCGTCTCCTTCTCCCTGTGTGATCATATAGTATACAGCGTCTCCTCTACCCTGTGTGATCATATAGTATACAGCGTCTCCTCCTCCCTGTGTGATCATATAGTATACAGCTTCTCATCTACCCTGTGTGATCATATAGTATACAGCGTCTCCTCTACCCTGTGTGATCATATAGTATACAGCTTCTCCTCCTCCCTGTGTGATCATATAGTATACAGCGTCTCCTCCTCCCTGTGTGATCATATAGTATACAGCGTCTCCTCTACCCTGTGTGATCATATAGTATACAGCTTCTCCTCCTCCCTGTGTGATCATATAGTATACAGCGTCTCCTCTACCCTGTGTGATCATATAGTATACAGCGTCTCCTCTACCCTGTGTGATCATATAGTATACAGCTTCTCCTCCTCCCTGTGTGATCATATAGTATACAGCTTCTCCTCTACCCTGTGTGATCATATAGTATACAGCTTCTCCTCTACCCTGTGTGATCATATAGTATACAGCTTCTCCTTCTCCCTGTGTGATCATATAGTATACAGCGTCTCCTCTACCCTGTGTGATCATATAGTATACAGCGTCTCCTCCTCCCTGTGTGATCATATAGTATACAGCGTCTCCTCTACCCTGTGTGATCATATAGTATACAGCGTCTCCTCTACCCTGTGTGATCATATAGTATACAGCTTCTCCTCCTCCCTGTGTGATCATATAGTATACAGCTTCTCCTCCTCCCTGTGTGATCATATAGTATACAGCTTCTCCTCCTCCCTGTGTGATCATATAGTATACAGCTTCTCCTCTACCCTGTGTGATCATATAGTATACAGCGTCTCCTCTACACTGTGTGATCATATAGTATACAGCGTCTCCTCTACCCTGTGTGATCATATAGTATACAGCTTCTCCTCTACCCTGTGTGATCATATAGTATACAGCTTCTCCTCCTCCCTGTGTGATCATATAGTATACAGCTTCTCCTCTACCCTGTGTGATCATATAGTATACAGCGTCTCCTCTACCCTGTGTGATCATATAGTATACAGCTTCTCCTCTACCCTGTGTGATCATATAGTATACAGCGTCTCCTCTACCCTGTGTGATCATATAGTATACAGCGTCTCCTCTACCCTGTGTGATCATATAGTATACAGCTTCTCCTCTACCCTGTGTGATCATATAGTATACAGCGTCTCCTCTACCCTGTGTGATCATATAGTATACAGCGTCTCCTCTACCCTGTGTGATCATATAGTATACAGCGTCTCCTCCTCCCTGTGTGATCATATAGTATACAGCGTCTCCTCTACCCTGTGTGATCATATAGTATACAGCGTCTCCTCCTCCCTGTGTGATCATATAGTATACAGCGTCTCCTCTACCCTGTGTGATCATATAGTATACAGCTTCTCCTCTACCCTGTGTGATCATATAGTATACAGCGTCTCCTCTACCCTGTGTGATCATATAGTATACAGCGTCTCCTCTACCCTGTGTGATCATATAGTATACAGCGTCTCCTCCTCCCTGTGTGATCATATAGTATACAGCTTCTCCTCTACCCTGTGTGATCATATAGTATACAGCTTCTCCTCCTCCCTGTGTGATCATATAGTATACAGCTTCTCCTCTACCCTGTGTGATCATATAGTATACAGCGTCTCCTCCTCCCTGTGTGATCATATAGTATACAGCTTCTCCTCTACCCTGTGTGATCATATAGTATACAGCTTCTCCTCCTCCCTGTGTGATCATATAGTATACAGCGTCTCCTCCTCCCTGTGTGATCATATAGTATACAGCGTCTCCTCTACCCTGTGTGATCATATAGTATACAGCGTCTCCTCCTCCCTGTGTGATCATATAGTATACAGCTTCTCCTCTACCCTGTGTGATCATATAGTATACAGCGTCTCCTCTACCCTGTGTGATCATATAGTATACAGCTTCTCCTCCTCTCTGTGTGATCATATAGTATACAGCTTCTCCTCCTCCCTGTGTGATCATACAGTATACAGCTTCTCCTCTACCCTGTGTGATCATATAGTATACAGCGTCTCCTCTACCCTGTGTGATCATATAGTATACAGCGTCTCCTCTACCCTGTGTGATCATATAGTATACAGCGTCTCCTCTACCCTGTGTGATCATATAGTATACAGCTTCTCCTCCTCCCTGTGTGATCATATAGTATACAGCGTCTCCTCTACCCTGTGTGATCATATAGTATACAGCGTCTCCTCTACCCTGTGTGATCATATAGTATACAGCTTCTCCTCTACCCTGTGTGATCATATAGTATACAGCGTCTCCTCTACCCTGTGTGATCATATAGTATACAGCTTCTCCTACTCCCTGTGTGATCATATAGTATACAGCTTCTCCTCCTCCCTGTGTGATCATATAGTATACAGCTTCTCCTCTACCCTGTGTGATCATATAGTATACAGCTTCTCCTCTACCCTGTGTGATCATATAGTATACAGCTTCTCCTCTACCCTGTGTGATCATATAGTATACAGCTTCTCCTCTACCCTGTGTGATCATATAGTATACAGCTTCTCCTCCTCCCTGTGTGATCATATAGTATACAGCTTCTCCTCTACCCTGTGTGATCATATAGTATACAGCTTCTCCTCTACCCTGTGTGATCATATAGTATACAGCTTCTCCTCTACCCTGTGTGATCATATAGTATACAGCGTCTCCTCCTCCCTGTGTGATCATATAGTATACAGCGTCTCCTCTACCCTGTGTGATCATATAGTATACAGCTTCTCCTCCTCCCTGTGTGATCATATAGTATACAGCTTCTCCTCCTCCCTGTGTGATCATATAGTATACAGCGTCTCCTCCTCCCTGTGTGATCATATAGTATACAGCTTCTCCTCTACCCTGTGTGATCATATAGTATACAGCTTCTCCTTCTCCCTGTGTGATCATATAGTATACAGCGTCTCCTCCTCCCTGTGTGATCATATAGTATACAGCGTCTCCTCTACCCTGTGTGATCATATAGTATACAGCTTCTCCTCTACCCTGTGTGATCATATAGTATACAGCTTCTCCTCCTCCCTGTGTGATCATATAGTATACAGCGTCTCCTCTACCCTGTGTGATCATATAGTATACAGCGTCTCCTCTACCCTGTGTGATCATATAGTATACAGCTTCTCCTCCTCCCTGTGTGATCATATAGTATACAGCGTCTCCTCTACCCTGTGTGATCATATAGTATACAGCGTCTCCTCCTCCCTGTGTGATCATATAGTATACAGCTTCTCCTCTACCCTGTGTGATCATATAGTATACAGCTTCTCCTCCTCCCTGTGTGATCATATAGTATACAGCGTCTCCTCTACCCTGTGTGATCATATAGTATACAGCTTCTCCTCTACCCTGTGTAATCATATAGTATACAGCTTCTCCTCCTCCCTGTGTGATCATATAGTATACAGCGTCTCCTCTACCCTGTGTGATCATATAGTATACAGCTTCTCCTCTACCCTGTGTGATCATATAGTATACAGCTTCTCCTCCTCCCTGTGTGATCATATAGTATACAGCGTCTCCTCCACCCTGTGTGATCATATAGTATACAGCTTCTCCTCCTCCCTGTGTGATCATATAGTATACAGCGTCTCCTCCTCCCTGTGTGATCATATAGTATACAGCTTCTCCTCTACCCTGTGTGATCATATAGTATACAGCTTCTCCTCTACCCTGTGTGATCATATAGTATACAGCGTCTCCTCCTCCCTGTGTGATCATATAGTATACAGCGTCTCCTCCTCCCTGTGTGATCATATAGTATACAGCGTCTCCTCTACCCTGTGTGATCATATAGTATACAGCGTCTCCTCCTCCCTGTGTGATCATATAGTATACAGCGTCTCCTCCTCCCTGTGTGATCATATAGTATACAGCGTCTCCTCTACCCTGTGTGATCATATAGTATACAGCTTCTCCTCCTCCCTGTGTGATCATATAGTATACAGCGTCTCCTCTACCCTGTGTGATCATATAGTATACAGCTTCTCCTCCTCCCTGTGTGATCATATAGTATACAGCGTCTCCTCCTCCCTGTGTGATCATATAGTATACAGCGTCTCCTCCTCCCTGTGTGATCATATAGTATACAGCTTCTCCTCCTCCCTGTGTGATCATATAGTATACAGCGTCTCCTCCTCCCTGTGTGATCATATAGTATACAGCGTCTCCTCCTCCCTGTGTGATCATATAGTATACAGCTTCTCCTCCTCCCTGTGTGATCATATAGTATACAGCGTCTCCTCTACCCTGTGTGATCATATAGTATACAGCGTCTCCTCTACCCTGTGTGATCATATAGTATACAGCGTCTCCTCTACCCTGTGTGATCATATAGTATACAGCTTCTCCTCCTCCCTGTGTGATCATATAGTATACAGCGTCTCCTCTACCCTGTGTGATCATATAGTATACAGCTTCTCCTCCTCCCTGTGTGATCATATAGTATACAGCGTCTCCTCTACCCTGTGTGATCATATAGTATACAGCGTCTCCTCCTCCCTGTGTGATCATATAGTATACAGCTTCTCCTCCTCCCTGTGTGATCATATAGTATACAGCGTCTCCTCTACCCTGTGTGATCATATAGTATACAGCTTCTCCTCTACCCTGTGTGATCATATAGTATACAGCGTCTCCTCTACCCTGTGTGATCATATAGTATACAGCGTCTCCTCCTCCCTGTGTGATCATATAGTATACAGCGTCTCCTCCTCCCTGTGTGATCATATAGTATACAGCGTCTCCTCCTCCCTGTGTGATCATATAGTATACAGCTTCTCCTCTACCCTGTGTGATCATATAGTATACAGCGTCTCCTCCTCCCTGTGTGATCATATAGTATACAGCGTCTCCTCCTCCCTGTGTGATCATATAGTATACAGCGTCTCCTCCTCCCTGTGTGATCATATAGTATACAGCTTCTCCTCCTCCCTGTGTGATCATATAGTATACAGCTTCTCCTCCTCCCTGTGTGATCATATAGTATACAGCTTCTCCTCTACCCTGTGTGATTATATAGTATACAGCTTCTCCTCTACCCTGTGTGATCATATAGTATACAGCGTCTCCTCTACCCTGTGTGATCATATAGTATACAGCGTCTCCTCTACCCTGTGTGATCATATAGTATACAGCTTCTCCTCTACCCTGTGTGATCATATAGTATACAGCGTCTCCTCCTCCCTGTGTGATCATATAGTATACAGCGTCTCCTCCTCCCTGTGTGATCATATAGTATACAGCGTCTCCTCCTCCCTGTGTGATCATATAGTATACAGCTTCTCCTCTACCCTGTGTGATCATATAGTATACAGCGTCTCCTCTACCCTGTGTGATCATATAGTATACAGCGTCTCCTCCTCCCTGTGTGATCATATAGTATACAGCGTCTCCTCCTCCCTGTGTGATCATATAGTATACAGCGTCTCCTCTACCCTGTGTGATCATATAGTATACAGCGTCTCCTCCTCCCTGTGTGATCATATAGTATACAGCGTCTCCTCTACCCTGTGTGATCATATAGTATACAGCGTCTCCTCTACCCTGTGTGATCATATAGTATACAGCGTCTCCTCTACCCTGTGTGATCATATAGTATACAGCGTCTCCTCCTCCCTGTGTGATCATATAGTATACAGCTTCTCCTCTACCCTGTGTGATCATATAGTATACAGCGTCTCCTCTACCCTGTGTGATCATATAGTATACAGCGTCTCCTCCTCCCTGTGTGATCATATAGTATACAGCGTCTCCTCCTCTACCCTGTGTGATCATATAGTATACAGCTTCTCCTCCTCCCTGTGTGATCATATAGTATACAGCTTCTCCTCTACCCTGTGTGATCATATAGTATACAGCTTCTCCTCTACCCTGTGTGATCATATAGTATACAGCTTCTCCTCCTCCCTGTGTGATCATATAGTATACAGCGTCTCCTCTACCCTGTGTGATCATATAGTATACAGCTTCTCCTCCTCCCTGTGTGATCATATAGTATACAGCTTCTCCTCCTCCCTGTGTGATCATATAGTATACAGCGTCTCCTCCTCCCTGTGTGATCATATAGTATACAGCGTCTCCTCTACCCTGTGTGATCATATAGTATACAGCTTCTCCTCCTCCCTGTGTGATCATATAGTATACAGCGTCTCCTCTACCCTGTGTGATCATATAGTATACAGCTTCTCCTCCTCCCTGTGTGATCATATAGTATACAGCGTCTCCTCTACCCTGTGTGATCATATAGTATACAGCGTCTCCTCTACCCTGTGTGATCATATAGTATACAGCGTCTCCTCTACCCTGTGTGATCATATAGTATACAGCGTCTCCTCCTCCCTGTGTGATCATATAGTATACAGCGTCTCCTCTACCCTGTGTGATCATATAGTATACAGCGTCTCCTCCTCCCTGTGTGATCATATAGTATACAGCGTCTCCTCCTCCGTGTGATCATATAGTATACAGCTTCTCCTCTACCCTGTGTGATCATATAGTATACAGCTTCTCCTCCTCCCTGTGTGATCATATAGTATACAGCTTCTCCTCCTCTCTGTGTGATCATATAGTATACAGCTTCTCCTCTACCCTGTGTGATCATATAGTATACAGCTTCTCCTCCTCCCTGTGTGATCATATAGTATACAGCTTCTCCTCCTCCCTGTGTGATCATATAGTATACAGCTTCTCCTCTACCCTGTGTGATCATATAGTATACAGCGTCTCCTCCTCCCTGTGTGATCATATAGTATACAGCGTCTCCTCCTCCCTGTGTGATCATATAGTATACAGCGTCTCCTCTACCCTGTGTGATCATATAGTATACAGCTTCTCCTCCTCCCTGTGTGATCATATAGTATACAGCGTCTCCTCTACCCTGTGTGATCATATAGTATACAGCGTCTCCTCTACCCTGTGTGATCATATAGTATACAGCTTCTCCTCTACCCTGTGTGATCATATAGTATACAGCTTCTCCTCCTCCCTGTGTGATCATATAGTATACAGCGTCTCCTCTACCCTGTGTGATCATATAGTATACAGCGTCTCCTCCTCCCTGTGTGATCATATAGTATACAGCGTCTCCTCTACCCTGTGTGATCATATAGTATACAGCTTCTCCTCTACCCTGTGTGATCATATAGTATACAGCTCCTCCTCCCTGTGTGATCATATAGTATACAGCTTCTCCTCTACCCTGTGTGATCATATAGTATACAGCGTCTCCTCTACCCTGTGTGATCATATAGTATACAGCTTCTCCTCCTCCCTGTGTGATCATATAGTATACAGCGTCTCCTCCTCCCTGTGTGATCATATAGTATACAGCGTCTCCTCTACCCTGTGTGATCATATAGTATACAGCGTCTCCTCCTCCCTGTGTGATCATATAGTATACAGCGTCTCCTCCTCCCTGTGTGATCATATAGTATACAGCGTCTCCTCTACCCTGTGTGATCATATAGTATACAGCTTCTCCTCTACCCTGTGTGATCATATAGTATACAGCGTCTCCTCTACCCTGTGTGATCATATAGTATACAGCTTCTCCTCCTCCCTGTGTGATCATATAGTATACAGCTTCTCCTCCTCCCTGTGTGATCATATAGTATACAGCGTCTCCTCTACCCTGTGTGATCATATAGTATACAGCGTCTCCTCTACCCTGTGTGATCATATAGTATACAGCGTCTCCTCCTCCCTGTGTGATCATATAGTATACAGCGTCTCCTCCTCCCTGTGTGATCATATAGTATACAGCGTCTCCTCTACCCTGTGTGATCATATAGTATACAGCTTCTCCTCCTCCCTGTGTGATCATATAGTATACAGCGTCTCCTCTACCCTGTGTGATCATATAGTATACAGCGTCTCCTCCTCCCTGTGTGATCATATAGTATATAGCGTCTCCTCCTCCCTGTGTGATCATATAGTATACAGCGTCTCCTCTACCCTGTGTGATCATATAGTATACAGCGTCTCCTCTACCCTGTGTGATCATATAGTATACAGCTTCTCCTCTACCCTGTGTGATCATATAGTATACAGCTTCTCCTCTACCCTGTGTGATCATATAGTATACAGCTTCTCCTCCTCCCTGTGTGATCATATAGTATACAGCGTCTCCTCTACCCTGTGTGATCATATAGTATACAGCGTCTCCTCTACCCTGTGTGATCATATAGTATACAGCGTCTCCTCCTCCCTGTGTGATCATATAGTATACAGCTTCTCCTCCTCCCTGTGTGATCATACAGTATACAGCTTCTCCTCTACCCTGTGTGATCATATAGTATACAGCGTCTCCTCCTCCCTGTGTGATCATATAGTATACAGCTTCTCCTCCTCCCTGTGTGATCATATAGTATACAGCGTCTCCTCTACCCTGTGTGATCATATAGTATACAGCTTCTCCTCCTCCCTGTGTGATCATATAGTATACAGCGTCTCCTCCTCCCTGTGTGATCATATAGTATACAGCTTCTCCTCTACCCTGTGTGATCATATAGTATACAGCTTCTCCTCCTCCCTGTGTGATCATATAGTATACAGCTTCTCCTCTACCCTGTGTGATCATATAGTATACAGCGTCTCCTCCTCCCTGTGTGATCATATAGTATACAGCTTCTCCTCCTCCCTGTGTGATCATACAGTATACAGCTTCTCCTCTACCCTGTGTGATCATATAGTATACAGCGTCTCCTCCTCCCTGTGTGATCATATAGTATACAGCTTCTCCTCCTCCCTGTGTGATCATATAGTATACAGCGTCTCCTCTACCCTGTGTGATCATATAGTATACAGCTTCTCCTCCTCCCTGTGTGATCATATAGTATACAGCTTCTCCTCCTCCCTGTGTGATCATATAGTATACAGCGTCTCCTCTACCCTGTGTGATCATATAGTATACAGCTTCTCCTCTACCCTGTGTGATCATATAGTATACAGCGTCTCCTCTACCCTGTGTGATCATATAGTATACAGCTTCTCCTCTACCCTGTGTGATCATATAGTATACAGCTTCTCCTCTACCCTGTGTGATCATATAGTATACAGCTTCTCCTCTACCCTGTGTGATCATATAGTATACAGCTTCTCCTCTACCCTGTGTGATCATATAGTATACAGCGTCTCCTCTACCCTGTGTGATCATATAGTATACAGCTTCTCCTCCTCCCTGTGTGATCATATAGTATACAGCTTCTCCTCCTCCCTGTGTGATCATACAGTATACAGCTTCTCCTCTACCCTGTGTGATCATATAGTATACAGCGTCTCCTCCTCCCTGTGTGATCATACAGTATACAGCTTCTCCTCTACCCTGTGTGATCATATAGTATACAGCTTCTCCTCTACCCTGTGTGATCATATAGTATACAGCTTCTCCTTCTCCCTGTGTGATCATATAGTATACAGCGTCTCCTCTACCCTGTGTGATCATATAGTATACAGCTTCTCCTCTACCCTGTGTGATCATATAGTATACAGCGTCTCCTCCTCCCTGTGTGATCATATAGTATACAGCTTCTCCTCTACCCTGTGTGATCATATAGTATACAGCTTCTCCTCTACCCTGTGTGATCATATAGTATACAGCGTCTCCTCTACCCTGTGTGATCATATAGTATACAGCGTCTCCTCCTCCCTGTGTGATCATATAGTATACAGCTTCTCCTCTACCCTGTGTGATCATATAGTATACAGCGTCTCCTCTACCCTGTGTGATCATATAGTATACAGCTTCTCCTCCTCCCTGTGTGATCATATAGTATACAGCGTCTCCTCTACCCTGTGTGATCATATAGTATACAGCGTCTCCTCTACCCTGTGTGATCATATAGTATACAGCTTCTCCTCTACACTGTGTGATCATATAGTATACAGCGTCTCCTCTACACTGTGTGATCATATAGTATACAGCTTCTCCTCTACCCTGTGTGATCATATAGTATACAGCGTCTCCTCCTCCCTGTGTGATCATATAGTATACAGCTTCTCCTCTACCCTGTGTGATCATATAGTATACAGCTTCTCCTCCTCCCTGTGTGATCATATAGTATACAGCTTCTCCTCTACCCTGTGTGATCATATAGTATACAGCGTCTCCTCCTCCCTGTGTGATCATATAGTATACAGCGTCTCCTCTACCCTGTGTGATCATATAGTATACAGCTTCTCCTCCTCCCTGTGTGATCATATAGTATACAGCGTCTCCTCCTCCCTGTGTGATCATATAGTATACAGCTTCTCCTTCTCCCTGTGTGATCATATAGTATACAGCTTCTCCTCTACCCTGTGTGATCATATAGTATACAGCGTCTCCTCCTCCCTGTGTGATCATATAGTATACAGCGTCTCCTCTACCCTGTGTGATCATATAGTATACAGCGTCTCCTCTACCCTGTGTGATCATATAGTATACAGCTTCTCCTCCTCCCTGTGTGATCATATAGTATACAGCGTCTCCTCTACCCTGTGTGATCATATAGTATACAGCGTCTCCTCCTCCCTGTGTGATCATATAGTATACAGCGTCTCCTCCTCCCTGTGTGATCATATAGTATACAGCGTCTCCTCTACCCTGTGTGATCATATAGTATACAGCGTCTCCTCTACCCTGTGTGATCATATAGTATACAGCTTCTCCTCCTCCCTGTGTGATCATATAGTATACAGCGTCTCCTCCTCCCTGTGTGATCATATAGTATACAGCGTCTCCTCCTCCCTGTGTGATCATATAGTATACAGCGTCTCCTCCTCCCTGTGTGATCATATAGTATACAGCGTCTCCTCCACCCTGTGTGATCATATAGTATACAGCTTCTCCTCTACCCTGTGTGATCATATAGTATACAGCTTCTCCTCCTCCCTGTGTGATCATATAGTATACAGCGTCTCCTCTACCCTGTGTGATCATATAGTATACAGCTTCTCCTCTACCCTGTGTGATCATATAGTATACAGCGTCTCCTCTACCCTGTGTGATCATATAGTATACAGCGTCTCCTCCTCCCTGTGTGATCATATAGTATACAGCTTCTCCTCTACCCTGTGTGATCATATAGTATACAGCGTCTCCTCTACCCTGTGTGATCATATAGTATACAGCGTCTCCTCTACCCTGTGTGATCATATAGTATACAGCGTCTCCTCCTCCCTGTGTGATCATATAGTATACAGCGTCTCCTCTACCCTGTGTGATCATATAGTATACAGCGTCTCCTCTACCCTGTGTGATCATATAGTATACAGCGTCTCCTCTACCCTGTGTGATCATATAGTATACAGCTTCTCCTCTACCCTGTGTGATCATATAGTATACAGCTTCTCCTACTCCCTGTGTGATCATATAGTATACAGCGTCTCCTCTACCCTGTGTGATCATATAGTATACAGCGTCTCCTCTACCCTGTGTGATCATATAGTATACAGCTTCTCCTCTACCCTGTGTGATCATATAGTATACAGCGTCTCCTCTACCCTGTGTGATCATATAGTATACAGCTTCTCCTCTACCCTGTGTGATCATATAGTATACAGCTTCTCCTCTACCCTGTGTGATCATATAGTATACAGCGTCTCCTCCCTGTGTGATCATATAGTATACAGCTTCTCCTCCTCCCTGTGTGATCATATAGTATACAGCGTCTCCTCTACCCTGTGTGATCATATAGTATACAGCGTCTCCTCTACACTGTGTGATCATATAGTATACAGCGTCTCCTCCTCCCTGTGTGATCATATAGTATACAGCTTCTCCTCTACCCTGTGTGATCATATAGTATACAGCTTCTCCTCTACCCTGTGTGATCATATAGTATACAGCGTCTCCTCCTCCCTGTGTGATCATATAGTATACAGCGTCTCCTCCTCCCTGTGTGATCATATAGTATACAGCTTCTCCTCTACCCTGTGTGATCATATAGTATACAGCTTCTCCTCTACCCTGTGTGATCATATAGTATACAGCTTCTCCTCCTCCCTGTGTGATCATATAGTATACAGCTTCTCCTCTACCCTGTGTGATCATATAGTATACAGCGTCTCCTCTACCCTGTGTGATCATATAGTATACAGCTTCTCCTCTACCCTGTGTGATCATATAGTATACAGCTTCTCCTCTACCCTGTGTGATCATATAGTATACAGCTTCTCCTCTACCCTGTGTGATCATATAGTATACAGCTTCTCCTCTACACTGTGTGATCATATAGTATACAGCTTCTCCTCTACCCTGTGTGATCATATAGTATACAGCGTCTCCTCCTCCCTGTGTGATCATATAGTATACAGCGTCTCCTCTACCCTGTGTGATCATATAGTATACAGCTTCTCCTCTACCCTGTGTGATCATATAGTATACAGCTTCTCCTCTACCCTGTGTGATCATATAGTATACAGCTTCTCCTCTACCCTGTGTGATCATATAGTATACAGCGTCTCCTCTACCCTGTGTGATCATATAGTATACAGCGTCTCCTCTACCCTGTGTGATCATATAGTATACAGCGTCTCCTCTACCCTGTGTGATCATATAGTATACAGCGTCTCCTCTACCCTGTGTGATCATATAGTATACAGCTTCTCCTCCTCCCTGTGTGATCATATAGTATACAGCTTCTCCTCCTCCCTGTGTGATCATATAGTATACAGCGTCTCCTCCTCCCTGTGTGATCATATAGTATACAGCTTCTCCTCCTCCCTGTGTGATCATATAGTATACAGCGTCTCCTCTACCCTGTGTGATCATATAGTATACAGCGTCTCCTCCTCCCTGTGTGATCATACAGTATACAGCTTCTCCTCCTCCCTGTGTGATCATATAGTATACAGCGTCTCCTCCTCTCTGTGTGATCATATAGTATACAGCGTCTCCTCCTCCCTGTGTGATCATATAGTATACAGCGTCTCCTCCTCCCTGTGTGATCATATAGTATACAGCTTCTCCTCTACCCTGTGTGATCATATAGTATACAGCGTCTCCTCCTCCCTGTGTGATCATATAGTATACAGCGTCTCCTCTACCCTGTGTGATCATATAGTATACAGCGTCTCCTCTACCCTGTGTGATCATATAGTATACAGCTTCTCCTCTACCCTGTGTGATCATATAGTATACAGCGTCTCCTCTACCCTGTGTGATCATATAGTATACAGCGTCTCCTCCTCCCTGTGTGATCATATAGTATACAGCGTCTCCTCTACCCTGTGTGATCATATAGTATACAGCTTCTCCTCTACCCTGTGTGATCATATAGTATACAGCGTCTCCTCTACCCTGTGTGATCATATAGTATACAGCGTCTCCTCCTCCCTGTGTGATCATATAGTATACAGCGTCTCCTCCTCCCTGTGTGATCATATAGTATACAGCTTCTCCTCTACCCTGTGTGATCATATAGTATACAGCGTCTCCTCTACCCTGTGTGATCATATAGTATACAGCTTCTCCTCCTCCCTGTGTGATCATATAGTATACAGCGTCTCCTCCTCCCTGTGTGATCATATAGTATACAGCGTCTCCTCCTCCCTGTGTGATCATATAGTATACAGCGTCTCCTCCTCCCTGTGTGATCATATAGTATACAGCGTCTCCTCTACCCTGTGTGATCATATAGTATACAGCGTCTCCTCCTCCCTGTGTGATCATATAGTATACAGCGTCTCCTCCTCCCTGTGTGATCATATAGTATACAGCTTCTCCTCTACCCTGTGTGATCATATAGTATACAGCGTCTCCTCCTCCCTGTGTGATCATATAGTATACAGCTTCTCCTCCTCCCTGTGTGATCATATAGTATACAGCGTCTCCTCCTCCCTGTGTGATCATATAGTATACAGCTTCTCCTCTACCCTGTGTGATCATATAGTATACAGCTTCTCCTTCTCCCTGTGTGATCATATAGTATACAGCGTCTCCTCCTCCCTGTGTGATCATATAGTATACAGCTTCTCCTCCTCCCTGTGTGATCATATAGTATACAGCGTCTCCTCCTCCCTGTGTGATCATATAGTATACAGCTTCTCCTCTACCCTGTGTGATCATATAGTATACAGCGTCTCCTCCACCCTGTGTGATCATATAGTATACAGCGTCTCCTCTACCCTGTGTGATCATATAGTATACAGCGTCTCCTCTACCCTGTGTGATCATATAGTATACAGCTTCTCCTCTACCCTGTGTGATCATATAGTATACAGCGTCTCCTCTACACTGTGTGATCATATAGTATACAGCTTCTCCTCCTCCCTGTGTGATCATATAGTATACAGCTTCTCCTCTACCCTGTGTGATCATATAGTATACAGCGTCTCCTCTACCCTGTGTGATCATATAGTATACAGCTTCTCCTCCTCCCTGTGTGATCATATAGTATACAGCTTCTCCTCCTCCCTGTGTGATCATATAGTATACAGCTTCTCCTCTACCCTGTGTGATCATATAGTATACAGCGTCTCCTCTACCCTGTGTGATCATATAGTATACAGCGTCTCCTCCTCCCTGTGTGATCATATAGTATACAGCGTCTCCTCCTCCCTGTGTGATCATATAGTATACAGCGTCTCCTCTACCCTGTGTGATCATATAGTATACAGCTTCTCCTTCTCCCTGTGTGATCATATAGTATACAGCGTCTCCTCTACCCTGTGTGATCATATAGTATACAGCTTCTCCTCTACCCTGTGTGATCATATAGTATACAGCGTCTCCTCCTCCCTGTGTGATCATATAGTATACAGCGTCTCCTCTACCCTGTGTGATCATATAGTATACAGCGTCTCCTCCTCCCTGTGTGATCATATAGTATACAGCGTCTCCTCTACCCTGTGTGATTATATAGTATACAGCGTCTCCTCCTCCCTGTGTGATCATATAGTATACAGCTTCTCCTCCTCCCTGTGTGATCATACAGTATACAGCTTCTCCTCTACCCTGTGTGATCATATAGTATACAGCTTCTCCTCTACCCTGTGTGATCATATAGTATACAGCGTCTCCTCTACCCTGTGTGATCATATAGTATACAGCGTCTCCTCTACCCTGTGTGATCATACAGTATACAGCTTCTCCTCCTCCCTGTGTGATCATATAGTATACAGCTTCTCCTCTACCCTGTGTGATCATATAGTATACAGCTTCTCCTCTACCCTGTGTGATCATATAGTATACAGCTTCTCCTCTACCCTGTGTGATCATATAGTATACAGCGTCTCCTCCTCCCTGTGTGATCATATAGTATACAGCGTCTCCTCCTCCCTGTGTGATCATATAGTATACAGCGTCTCCTCCTCCCTGTGTGATCATATAGTATACAGCTTCTCCTCTACCCTGTGTGATCATATAGTATACAGCGTCTCCTCTACCCTGTGTGATCATACAGTATACAGCTTCTCCTCCTCCCTGTGTGATCATATAGTATACAGCTTCTCCTCTACCCTGTGTGATCATATAGTATACAGCTTCTCCTCTACCCTGTGTGATCATATAGTATACAGCTTCTCCTCTACCCTGTGTGATCATATAGTATACAGCGTCTCCTCCTCCCTGTGTGATCATATAGTATACAGCGTCTCCTCCTCCCTGTGTGATCATATAGTATACAGCGTCTCCTCCTCCCTGTGTGATCATATAGTATACAGCGTCTCCTCTACCCTGTGTGATCATATAGTATACAGCGTCTCCTCTACCCTGTGTGATCATATAGTATACAGCGTCTCCTCTACCCTGTGTGATCATATAGTATACAGCGTCTCCTCCTCCCTGTGTGATCATATAGTATACAGCTTCTCCTCTACCCTGTGTGATCATATAGTATACAGCTTCTCCTCTACCCTGTGTGATCATATAGTATACAGCGTCTCCTCCACCCTGTGTGATCATATAGTATACAGCTTCTCCTCTACCCTGTGTGATCATATAGTATACAGCGTCTCCTCCTCCCTGTGTGATCATATAGTATACAGCTTCTCCTCTACCCTGTGTGATCATATAGTATACAGCTTCTCCTCCACCCTGTGTGATCATATAGTATACAGCGTCTCCTCCTCCCTGTGTGATCATATAGTATACAGCGTCTCCTCCTCCCTGTGTGATCATATAGTATACAGCGTCTCCTCTACCCTGTGTGATCATATAGTATACAGCGTCTCCTCTACCCTGTGTGATCATATAGTATACAGCGTCTCCTCCTCCCTGTGTGATCATATAGTATACAGCGTCTCCTCTACCCTGTGTGATCATATAGTATACAGCTTCTCCTCTACCCTGTGTGATCATATAGTATACAGCGTCTCCTCCACCCTGTGTGATCATATAGTATACAGCGTCTCCTCTACCCTGTGTGATCATATAGTATACAGCGTCTCCTCCTCCCTGTGTGATCATATAGTATACAGCTTCTCCTCCTCCCTGTGTGATCATATAGTATACAGCGTCTCCTCTACCCTGTGTGATCATATAGTATACAGCGTCTCCTCCTCCCTGTGTGATCATATAGTATACAGCTTCTCCTCCTCCCTGTGTGATCATATAGTATACAGCGTCTCCTCCTCCCTGTGTGATCATATAGTATACAGCTTCTCCTTTACCCTGTGTGATCATATAGTATACAGCTTCTCCTCCTCCCTGTGTGATCATATAGTATACAGCGTCTCCTCCTCCCTGTGTGATCATATAGTATACAGCGTCTCCTCCTCCCTGTGTGATCATATAGTATACAGCGTCTCCTCCTCCCTGTGTGATCATACAGTATACAGCGTCTCCTCTACCCTGTGTGATCATATAGTATACAGCGTCTCCTCCCTGTGTGATCATATAGTATACAGCTTCTCCTCCTCCCTGTGTGATCATATAGTATACAGCGTCTCCTCTACCCTGTGTGATCATATAGTATACAGCGTCTCCTCTACCCTGTGTGATCATATAGTATACAGCGTCTCCTCTACCCTGTGTGATCATATAGTATACAGCGTCTCCTCCTCCCTGTGTGATCATATAGTATACAGCGTCTCCTCTACCCTGTGTGATCATATAGTATACAGCTTCTCCTCCTCCCTGTGTGATCATATAGTATACAGCTTCTCCTCCTCCCTGTGTGATCATATAGTATACAGCTTCTCCTCTACCCTGTGTGATCATATAGTATACAGCGTCTCCTCCTCCCTATGTGATCATATAGTATACAGCTTCTCCTCTACCCTGTGTGATCATATAGTATACAGCTTCTCCTCCTCCCTGTGTGATCATATAGTATACAGCGTCTCCTCCTCCCTGTGTGATCATATAGTATACAGCGTCTCCTCCTCCCTGTGTGATCATATAGTATACAGCGTCTCCTCCTCCCTGTGTGATCATATAGTATACAGCGTCTCCTCTACCCTGTGTGATCATATAGTATACAGCGTCTCCTCCTCCCTGTGTGATCATATAGTATACAGCTTCTCCTCTACCCTGTGTGATCATATAGTATACAGCTTCTCCTCCTCTCTGTGTGATCATATAGTATACAGCTTCTCCTCTACCCTGTGTGATCATATAGTATACAGCGTCTCCTCCTCCCTGTGTGATCATATAGTATACAGCGTCTCCTCTACCCTGTGTGATCATATAGTATACAGCGTCTCCTCCTCCCTATGTGATCATATAGTATACAGCTTCTCCTCTACCCTGTGTGATCATATAGTATACAGCTTCTCCTCCTCCCTGTGTGATCATATAGTATACAGCGTCTCCTCCTCCCTGTGTGATCATATAGTATACAGCGTCTCCTCCTCTCTGTGTGATCATATAGTATACAGCGTCTCCTCTACCCTGTGTGATCATATAGTATACAGCTTCTCCTCTACCCTGTGTGATCATATAGTATACAGCGTCTCCTCTACCCTGTGTGATCATATAGTATACAGCGTCTCCTCCTCCCTGTGTGATCATATAGTATACAGCGTCTCCTCTACCCTGTGTGATCATATAGTATACAGCGTCTCCTCCTCCCTATGTGATCATATAGTATACAGCTTCTCCTCTACCCTGTGTGATCATATAGTATACAGCGTCTCCTCCTCCCTATGTGATCATATAGTATACAGCTTCTCCTCTACCCTGTGTGATCATATAGTATACAGCTTCTCCTCCTCCCTGTGTGATCATATAGTATACAGCGTCTCCTCCTCCCTGTGTGATCATATAGTATACAGCGTCTCCTCCTCTCTGTGTGATCATATAGTATACAGCGTCTCCTCTACCCTGTGTGATCATATAGTATACAGCTTCTCCTCTACCCTGTGTGATCATATAGTATACAGCGTCTCCTCTACCCTGTGTGATCATATAGTATACAGCGTCTCCTCTACCCTGTGTGATCATATAGTATACAGCGTCTCCTCCTCTCTGTGTGATCATATAGTATACAGCGTCTCCTCTACCCTGTGTGATCATATAGTATACAGCGTCTCCTCCTCCCTGTGTGATCATATAGTATACAGCGTCTCCTCTACCCTGTGTGATCATATAGTATACAGCGTCTCCTCTACCCTGTGTGATCATATAGTATACAGCTTCTCCTCTACCCTGTGTGATCATATAGTATACAGCTTCTCCTCCTCCCTGTGTGATCATATAGTATACAGCGTCTCCTCTACCCTGTGTGATCATATAGTATACAGCTTCTCCTCCTCCCTGTGTGATCATATAGTATACAGCTTCTCCTCTACCCTGTGTGATCATATAGTATACAGCGTCTCCTCTACCCTGTGTGATCATATAGTATACAGCGTCTCCTCTACCCTGTGTGATCATATAGTATACAGCGTCTCCTCTACCCTGTGTGATCATATAGTATACAGCTTCTCCTCTACCCTGTGTGATCATATAGTATACAGCTTCTCCTCCTCCCTGTGTGATCATATAGTATACAGCTTCTCCTCCTCCCTGTGTGATCATATAGTATACAGCGTCTCCTCCTCCCTGTGTGATCATATAGTATACAGCGTCTCCTCCTCCCTGTGTGATCATATAGTATACAGCGTCTCCTCCTCCCTGTGTGATCATATAGTATACAGCGTCTCCTCTACCCTGTGTGATCATATAGTATACAGCGTCTCCTCCTCCCTGTGTGATCATATAGTATACAGCGTCTCCTCTACCCTGTGTGATCATATAGTATACAGCGTCTCCTCTACCCTGTGTGATCATATAGTATACAGCGTCTCCTCTACCCTGTGTGATCATATAGTATACAGCGTCTCCTCTACCCTGTGTGATCATATAGTATACAGCGTCTCCTCTACCCTGTGTGATCATATAGTATACAGCGTCTCCTCTACCCTGTGTGATCATATAGTATACAGCGTCTCCTCCTCCCTGTGTGATCATATAGTATACAGCGTCTCCTCTACCCTGTGTGATCATATAGTATACAGCTTCTCATCTACCCTGTGTGATCATATAGTATACAGCGTCTCCTCCTCCCTGTGTGATCATATAGTATACAGCGTCTCCTCCTCCCTGTGTGATCATATAGTATACAGCTTCTCCTCCTCCCTGTGTGATCATATAGTATACAGCTTCTCCTCTACCCTGTGTGATCATATAGTATACAGCGTCTCCTCTACCCTGTGTGATCATATAGTATACAGCGTCTCCTCTACCCTGTGTGATCATATAGTATACAGCGTCTCCTCCTCCCTGTGTGATCATATAGTATACAGCTTCTCCTCCTCCCTGTGTGATCATATAGTATACAGCGTCTCCTCTACCCTGTGTGATCATATAGTATACAGCGTCTCCTCTACCCTGTGTGATCATATAGTATACAGCTTCTCCTCCTCCCTGTGTGATCATATAGTATACAGCTTCTCCTCCTCCCTGTGTGATCATATAGTATACAGCGTCTCCTCTACCCTGTGTGATCATATAGTATACAGCTTCTCCTCTACCCTGTGTGATCATATAGTATACAGCTTCTCCTCTACCCTGTGTGATCATATAGTATACAGCTTCTCCTCCTCCCTGTGTGATCATATAGTATACAGCGTCTCCTCTACCCTGTGTGATCATATAGTATACAGCTTCTCCTCCTCCCTGTGTGATCATATAGTATACAGCTTCTCCTCCTCCCTGTGTGATCATATAGTATACAGCTTCTCCTCTACCCTGTGTGATCATATAGTATACAGCGTCTCCTCTACCCTGTGTGATCATATAGTATACAGCTTCTCCTCCTCCCTGTGTGATCATATAGTATACAGCGTCTCCTCTACCCTGTGTGATCATATAGTATACAGCGTCTCCTCCTCCCTGTGTGATCATATAGTATACAGCGTCTCCTCCTCCCTGTGTGATCATATAGTATACAGCGTCTCCTCTACCCTGTGTGATCATATAGTATACAGCGTCTCCTCTACCCTGTGTGATCATATAGTATACAGCGTCTCCTCTACCCTGTGTGATCATATAGTATACAGCGTCTCCTCTACCCTGTGTGATCATATAGTATACAGCTTCTCCTCTACCCTGTGTGATCATATAGTATACAGCGTCTCCTCTACCCTGTGTGATCATATAGTATACAGCGTCTCCTCCTCCCTGTGTGATCATATAGTATACAGCGTCTCCTCCTCCCTGTGTGATCATATAGTATACAGCGTCTCCTCTACCCTGTGTGATCATATAGTATACAGCGTCTCCTCTACCCTGTGTGATCATATAGTATACAGCGTCTCCTCTACCCTGTGTGATCATATAGTATACAGCGTCTCCTCTACCCTGTGTGATCATATAGTATACAGCTTCTCCTCTACCCTGTGTGATCATATAGTATACAGCTTCTCCTCTACCCTGTGTGATCATATAGTATACAGCGTCTCCTCTACCCTGTGTGATCATATAGTATACAGCTTCTCCTCCTCCCTGTGTGATCATATAGTATACAGCGTCTCCTCTACCCTGTGTGATCATATAGTATACAGCTTCTCCTCCTCCCTGTGTGATCATATAGTATACAGCGTCTCCTCTACCCTGTGTGATCATATAGTATACAGCGTCTCCTCTATCCTGTGTGATCATATAGTATACAGCTTCTCCTCTACCCTGTGTGATCATATAGTATACAGCGTCTCCTCCTCCCTGTGTGATCATATAGTATACAGCGTCTCCTCTACCCTGTGTGATCATATAGTATACAGCTTCTCCTCCTCCCTGTGTGATCATATAGTATACAGCTTCTCCTCTACCCTGTGTGATCATATAGTATACAGCTTCTCCTCTACCCTGTGTGATCATATAGTATACAGCGTCTCCTCTACCCTGTGTGATCATATAGTATACAGCTTCTCCTCTACCCTGTGTGATCATATAGTATACAGCTTCTCCTCTACCCTGTGTGATCATATAGTATACAGCTTCTCCTCTACCCTGTGTGATCATATAGTATACAGCGTCTCCTCCTCCCTGTGTGATCATATAGTATACAGCGTCTCCTCTACCCTGTGTGATCATATAGTATACAGCTTCTCCTCTACCCTGTGTGATCATATAGTATACAGCGTCTCCTCTACCCTGTGTGATCATATAGTATACAGCTTCTCCTCCTCCCTGTGTGATCATATAGTATACAGCGTCTCCTCTACCCTGTGTGATCATATAGTATACAGCGTCTCCTCTACCCTGTGTGATCATATAGTATACAGCTTCTCCTCCTCCCTGTGTGATCATATAGTATACAGCGTCTCCTCTACCCTGTGTGATCATATAGTATACAGCTTCTCCTCCTCCCTGTGTGATCATATAGTATACAGCGTCTCCTCTACCCTGTGTGATCATATAGTATACAGCGTCTCCTCTACCCTGTGTGATCATATAGTATACAGCGTCTCCTCTACCCTGTGTGATCATATAGTATACAGCGTCTCCTCTACCCTGTGTGATCATATAGTATACAGCGTCTCCTCTACCCTGTGTGATCATATAGTATACAGCTTCTCCTCTACCCTGTGTGATCATATAGTATACAGCGTCTCCTCTACACTGTGTGATCATATAGTATACAGCGTCTCCTCTACCCTGTGTGATCATATAGTATACAGCTTCTCCTCCTCCCTGTGTGATCATACAGTATACAGCTTCTCCTCTACCCTGTGTGATCATATAGTATACAGCGTCTCCTCTACCCTGTGTGATCATATAGTATACAGCGTCTCCTCTACCCTGTGTGATCATATAGTATACAGCGTCTCCTCTACCCTGTGTGATCATATAGTATACAGCGTCTCCTCTACCCTGTGTGATCATATAGTATACAGCGTCTCCTCTACCCTGTGTGATCATATAGTATACAGCTTCTCCTCTACCCTGTGTGATCATATAGTATACAGCTTCTCCTCTACCCTGTGTGATCATATAGTATACAGCGTCTCCTCTACACTGTGTGATCATATAGTATACAGCGTCTCCTCTACCCTGTGTGATCATATAGTATACAGCTTCTCCTCCTCCCTGTGTGATCATACAGTATACAGCTTCTCCTCTACCCTGTGTGATCATATAGTATACAGCTTCTCCTCCTCCCTGTGTGATCATATAGTATACAGCTTCTCCTCTACCCTGTGTGATCATATAGTATACAGCGTCTCCTCCTCCCTGTGTGATCATATAGTATACAGCTTCTCCTCTACCCTGTGTGATCATATAGTATACAGCGTCTCCTCCTCCCTGTGTGATCATATAGTATACAGCTTCTCCTCCTCCCTGTGTGATCATATAGTATACAGCGTCTCCTCCACCCTGTGTGATCATATAGTATACAGCGTCTCCTCTACCCTGTGTGATCATATAGTATACAGCGTCTCCTCTACCCTGTGTGATCATATAGTATACAGCGTCTCCTCTACCCTGTGTGATCATATAGTATACAGCGTCTCCTCTACCCTGTGTGATCATATAGTATACAGCGTCTCCTCCACCCTGTGTGATCATATAGTATACAGCGTCTCCTCTACCCTGTGTGATCATATAGTATACAGCGTCTCCTCTACCCTGTGTGATCATATAGTATACAGCTTCTCCTCCTCCCTGTGTGATCATATAGTATACAGCTTCTCCTCCTCCCTGTGTGATCATATAGTATACAGCGTCTCCTCTACCCTGTGTGATCATATAGTATACAGCGTCTCCTCCTCCCTGTGTGATCATATAGTATACAGCTTCTCCTCTACCCTGTGTGATCATATAGTATACAGCTTCTCCTCTACCCTGTGTGATCATATAGTATACAGCGTCTCCTCTACCCTGTGTGATCATATAGTATACAGCGTCTCCTCCTCCCTGTGTGATCATATAGTATACAGCTTCTCCTCTACCCTGTGTGATCATATAGTATACAGCTTCTCCTCCTCCCTGTGTGATCATATAGTATACAGCTTCTCCTCTACCCTGTGTGATCATATAGTATACAGCTTCTCCTCCTCCCTGTGTGATCATATAGTATACAGCTTCTCCTCTACCCTGTGTGATCATATAGTATACAGCTTCTCCTCCACCCTGTGTGATCATATAGTATACAGCGTCTCCTCCTCCCTGTGTGATCATATAGTATACAGCTTCTCCTCTACCCTGTGTGATCATATAGTATACAGCGTCTCCTCCTCCCTGTGTGATCATATAGTATACAGCGTCTCCTCCTCCCTGTGTGATCATATAGTATACAGCGTCTCCTCTACCCTGTGTGATCATATAGTATACAGCGTCTCCTCCTCCCTGTGTGATCATATAGTATACAGCGTCTCCTCTACCCTGTGTGATCATATAGTATACAGCGTCTCCTCTACCCTGTGTGATCATATAGTATACAGCTTCTCCTCCTCCCTGTGTAATCATATAGTATACAGCGTCTCCTCTACCCTGTGTGATCATATAGTATACAGCGTCTCCTCCTCCCTGTGTGATCATATAGTATACAGCTTCTCCTTTACCCTGTGTGATCATATAGTATACAGCTTCTCCTCCTCCCTGTGTGATCATATAGTATACAGCGTCTCCTCCTCCCTGTGTGATCATATAGTATACAGCGTCTCCTCCTCCCTGTGTGATCATATAGTATACAGCGTCTCCTCCTCCCTGTGTGATCATACAGTATACAGCGTCTCCTCTACCCTGTGTGATCATATAGTATACAGCGTCTCCTCCCTGTGTGATCATATAGTATACAGCGTCTCCTCCTCCCTGTGTGATCATATAGTATACAGCGTCTCCTCTACCCTGTGTGATCATATAGTATACAGCGTCTCCTCTACCCTGTGTGATCATATAGTATACAGCGTCTCCTCTACCCTGTGTGATCATATAGTATACAGCGTCTCCTCCTCCCTGTGTGATCATATAGTATACAGCGTCTCCTCTACCCTGTGTGATCATATAGTATACAGCTTCTCCTCCTCCCTGTGTGATCATATAGTATACAGCTTCTCCTCCTCCCTGTGTGATCATATAGTATACAGCTTCTCCTCTACCCTGTGTGATCATATAGTATACAGCGTCTCCTCCTCCCTATGTGATCATATAGTATACAGCTTCTCCTCTACCCTGTGTGATCATATAGTATACAGCTTCTCCTCCTCCCTGTGTGATCATATAGTATACAGCGTCTCCTCCTCCCTGTGTGATCATATAGTATACAGCGTCTCCTCCTCCCTGTGTGATCATATAGTATACAGCGTCTCCTCTACCCTGTGTGATCATATAGTATACAGCGTCTCCTCCTCCCTGTGTGATCATATAGTATACAGCTTCTCCTCTACCCTGTGTGATCATATAGTATACAGCTTCTCCTCCTCTCTGTGTGATCATATAGTATACAGCTTCTCCTCTACCCTGTGTGATCATATAGTATACAGCGTCTCCTCCTCCCTGTGTGATCATATAGTATACAGCGTCTCCTCTACCCTGTGTGATCATATAGTATACAGCGTCTCCTCCTCTCTGTGTGATCATATAGTATACAGCGTCTCCTCTACCCTGTGTGATCATATAGTATACAGCTTCTCCTCTACCCTGTGTGATCATATAGTATACAGCGTCTCCTCTACCCTGTGTGATCATATAGTATACAGCGTCTCCTCTACCCTGTGTGATCATATAGTATACAGCGTCTCCTCCTCTCTGTGTGATCATATAGTATACAGCGTCTCCTCTACCCTGTGTGATCATATAGTATACAGCGTCTCCTCCTCCCTGTGTGATCATATAGTATACAGCGTCTCCTCTACCCTGTGTGATCATATAGTATACAGCGTCTCCTCTACCCTGTGTGATCATATAGTATACAGCGTCTCCTCTACCCTGTGTGATCATATAGTATACAGCGTCTCCTCCTCCCTGTGTGATCATATAGTATACAGCTTCTCCTCTACCCTGTGTGATCATATAGTATACAGCTTCTCCTCCTCCCTGTGTGATCATATAGTATACAGCGTCTCCTCCTCCCTGTGTGATCATATAGTATACAGCTTCTCCTCCTCCCTGTGTGATCATATAGTATACAGCGTCTCCTCCTCCCTGTGTGATCATATAGTATACAGCTTCTCCTCTACCCTGTGTGATCATATAGTATACAGCGTCTCCTCCTCCCTGTGTGATCATATAGTATACAGCGTCTCCTCTACCCTGTGTGATCATATAGTATACAGCGTCTCCTCCTCCCTGTGTGATCATATAGTATACAGCGTCTCCTCTACCCTGTGTGATCATATAGTATACAGCGTCTCCTCTACCCTGTGTGATCATATAGTATACAGCGTCTCCTCTACCCTGTGTGATCATATAGTATACAGCGTCTCCTCTACCCTGTGTGATCATATAGTATACAGCGTCTCCTCTACCCTGTGTGATCATATAGTATACAGCGTCTCCTCTACCCTGTGTGATCATATAGTATACAGCTTCTCATCTACCCTGTGTGATCATATAGTATACAGCGTCTCCTCCTCCCTGTGTGATCATATAGTATACAGCGTCTCCTCCTCCCTGTGTGATCATATAGTATACAGCTTCTCCTCCTCCCTGTGTGATCATATAGTATACAGCTTCTCCTCTACCCTGTGTGATCATATAGTATACAGCGTCTCCTCTACCCTGTGTGATCATATAGTATACAGCGTCTCCTCTACCCTGTGTGATCATATAGTATACAGCGTCTCCTCCTCCCTGTGTGATCATATAGTATACAGCTTCTCCTCCTCCCTGTGTGATCATATAGTATACAGCGTCTCCTCTACCCTGTGTGATCATATAGTATACAGCTTCTCCTCCTCCCTGTGTGATCATATAGTATACAGCTTCTCCTCCTCCCTGTGTGATCATATAGTATACAGCGTCTCCTCTACCCTGTGTGATCATATAGTATACAGCGTCTCCTCCTCCCTGTGTGATCATATAGTATACAGCGTCTCCTCCTCCCTGTGTGATCATATAGTATACAGCGTCTCCTCTACCCTGTGTGATCATATAGTATACAGCGTCTCCTCTACCCTGTGTGATCATATAGTATACAGCTTCTCCTCTACCCTGTGTGATCATATAGTATACAGCGTCTCCTCTACCCTGTGTGATCATATAGTATACAGCTTCTCCTCCTCCCTGTGTGATCATATAGTATACAGCGTCTCCTCCTCCCTGTGTGATCATATAGTATACAGCGTCTCCTCTACCCTGTGTGATCATATAGTATACAGCTTCTCCTCCTCCCTGTGTGATCATATAGTATACAGCGTCTCCTCCTCCCTGTGTGATCATATAGTATACAGCGTCTCCTCTACCCTGTGTGATCATATAGTATACAGCGTCTCCTCCTCCCTGTGTGATCATATAGTATACAGCGTCTCCTCTACCCTGTGTGATCATATAGTATACAGCGTCTCCTCTACCCTGTGTGATCATATAGTATACAGCGTCTCCTCTACCCTGTGTGATCATATAGTATACAGCTTCT